>NC_072384.2:111889380-112191642 GCF_028885625.2 Pongo pygmaeus | reverse complement strand
TCCTCCTGGATTCAACTGATTCTCGTGCCTCAGCCTCCCAAGTCACTGGGACTACAGGCGTGTGACACCACACCCAGCTAATTTTTGTAATTTTAGTAGAGACGGGGTTTCATCATGTTGCCCAGGCTGATCTCAAACTCCTGACCTCAAGTGATCTGCCCACCTCAGCCTCCCAAAGCCCTGGGATTACAGGCATGAGCCACCGTGCCTGGCCAAGTTATCTTTATATAAAAACTGATATTTTATTAACAGCTAAATGTACTTTTACATTTAATCAGCATTGTACACTGTATTAGGGTTCTCCAAAGGGACAGAACCACCTGGATATAAAAAAGGGAGTTTATTAGGGGGAATTGGCTCACAATTACAAGGCAAGTCTCACAACAGGCCATCTGCAAGCTGGGGAAAGAGAGAAGCTCGTAGGGTGGCTCAGTCCGAGTCAGAAAGCCTCAAAACCAGGGAAGCTGACAGTGAAACCCTTAACCTGAGGCCAAAGGACCGAGAATCCCTCATCCCCAACCCCCGCAGGGAGGCAGCTGGTGCAAGTTCAAAGAACCTGGAGTCTGATGTCCAAGGGCCGGAGAGGAAGGAAGCATCCAGCAAAGGAAGAGAGAGCGAGAGGATTCTGAAAGCTGCTTATCCCCCTTCTTCTGCTTATTTTGTTCTAACTGCACTGGCAGATGATTATGTGTTGCCACCACACTGAGGGTGGGTCTGCCTCTCCCAGTCCACTGACTCAACTGCCAATCTCCTCTGGCAACATCCTCACAAACATACCCAAGAACAATGCTTCATTGGCCATCTAGGCATCCCTCAATCTGGTCTAGTTGACATCTAATATTAACTGTCACATACACCATAAACAAAAATTTAGTTGAGTGCTGTTTACAATGAATTAAATATTTTTGGTAGACTTTGTCAAAATAGTGGAGTCTTAAAAGTGGAATATTTGAAGGGTTGAAATTCCTATGGGGAAAAAAATCTCCTTTTTATTTTGTTATCATTTCGTAACTTTTTTGACAATCTCTAAAAATTTGATAGATTGATTTTTACCTTACTCTTTTGGGAAAAGGTGAACTGCTGAATTTTTTGACAAAACAAGAAAACGTAACACCTGAGGAGAGTAATACTCCCATAAATATTCATTTATATGATTTATATTTTTTTTGTCCAATTCGCTAACTAAAAGAGAATGACTAATTTAAGGTTCTTGATGTTTTTTGATGAATTAATTTTGAGAGTGGTTTAAAGGTATTTTTAACATTAGGATTTTCAAGTATGTCAGATTTAAAAAATTAAGATACTCAAGTAGCAAGGTTTCTGAACGGAAATGAGACCTAGTTAACTGTCCTGTCTTTCTTGAAGTAAGTCAATTAATTTCTACATGTCTTGGATTTCACACTTTTAGGATAGGAATAGTAATACGGAGTCAAAGGGAAAAAAAAATCCCAGAAAAAAAGTATTATTTAAAATAATGACATGATTAAAAACATTCACTGCGTGCAAAGATAAATGGGATAGAAAATGTAGGGAAGCACCTGGAATTTCTTTGAAAAAAGGCAATATATGAAAAAGAAGGAAATTGGATTCTTCATGTAGCAAACTGAAGGTAAGTGTAGAATGTGCCATGGACTAGAATGTGTCCCTGCTGAATTCATTTCTTTATTTTTTTTTAATCTTTCAAGATTCATTATTGTAGAGGTCTCAAAACCACACAGCATTGCAACTGGATTTACCTGCTATTATAACACTTGGCAGCATGTTACCCTAATCTCAGAGAACTCCATTATACACGATCATTGCTGAATTATTTCAGCTTCCTTTTTTCTCTTTGTATTTTAAAACATATATTACATTCACACAGTTAAAATCAACTATCTTGATTTCCATTCCAAGATGGCCAAATAGGAACATCTCCGGTCTGCAGCTCCCAGCGTGATTGACGCAGAAGACAGGTGATTTCTGCATTTCCAACTGAGGTACCTGGTTCGTCTCACTGGGACTATTTGGACAGTGGATGTAGCCCACAGAGGGCGAGCTGGAACAGGGCGGGACATCACCTCACCCAGGAAGTGCCAAGGGTCAGGGGATTTTCCTTTCCTAGCCAAGGGAAGCCATGAGAGATGGCACCTGGAAATATGGGACACTCCTGCCCAAATACTGCGCTTTTCCAATGGTCTTAGCAAACGGCACACGAGGAGATAATATCCCATGCCTGGCTCAGTGGGTCCCATGCCCATGGAGCCATGCTCACTGCTAGCACAGCAGTCTGAGATCGACCTGTGAGACTGCAGCAGCCTGGCAGGGGGAGAGGCATCCGCCATTGCTGAGGCTTGAGTAGGTAAATAAAGCAACTGGGGAAGCTCAAATCGGATGGAGCCCACTGCAGCTCAGCAAGACTTGCTGCCTGTATAGACTCCACCTCTGGGGGCAGGGCATAGCTGGACAAAAGGCAGCAGAAACTTCTGCAGACTTAAACGTCCCTGTCTGACAGCTCTGAAGAGAGCAGTGGTTCTTCCAGCAAAGTGAACTCAGAGAACGGACAGACTGCTTCCTCAAGTGGGTCCCTGACCCCTGTGTAGCCTAAATGGGAGACACCTCCCAGTAGGGGCTGACTAATACCTCATACAGGCAGGTGCCCCTCTGGGATGAAGCTTCCAGAGGAAGAATCAGGAAGCAATATTTGCTGTTCTGCAGCCTCTGCTGATGATACCCAGCCAAACAGAGTCTGGAGTGGACCTCCAGCAAACTCCAACAGACCTGCAGCTGAGGGACCTGTTAGAAGGAAAACTAACAAACAGAAAGGAATAGCATCAACATCAACAAAAAGGACACCCACACCAAAACCCCATCTGTAGGTCACCATCATCAAAGACCAAAGGTAGATAAAACCACAAAGATGGGGAGAAACCAGAGCAGAAAAGCTGAAAATTCTAAAAACCAGAGCACCTCTTATCCTCCAAGGGATCACAGCTCCTCGCCAGCAACAGAACAAAGCTGGATGGAGAATAATTTTGACGAGCTGACAGAAGTAAGCTTCAGAAGGTCGGTAATAACAAACTTCTCCAAGCTAAAGGAGGATGTTTGAACCCATCGCAAGGAAGCTAAAAACCTTGAAAACCTTGAAAGAAGATTAGATGAATGGCTAACTAGAATAAACAGTGTAGAGAAGACCCTAAATGACCTGATGGAGCTGAAAACCATGGCACAAGAACTACATGACGCATGCACAAGCTTCAATAGCCGATTCGATCAAATGGAAGAATGGGTACCAGTGTTTGAAAATCAAATTAATGAAATAAAGTGAGAAGAGAAGTTTAGAAAAAAAAAGAGTAAAAAGAAATGAACAAAGCCTCCAAAAAATATGGGACTACGTGAAAAGACCAAATCTACATTTGATTGGTGTACTTGAAAGTGACGGGGAGAATGGAACCAAGTTGGAAAACACTCTTCAGGATGTTATCCAGGGGAACTTCCCCAACCTAGCAAGGCAGGCCAACATTCAAATTCAGGAAATACAATCCCACAAAGATACTCCTCGAGAAGAGCAACCCCGAGACACATAATTGTCAGATTCACCAAGGTTGAAATAAAACAAAAAACGTTAAGGGCAGCCAGAGAGAAAGGTCAGGTTACCCACAAAGGGAAGCCCGTCAGCCTAACAGCAGATCTCTTGGGAGAAACTCTACAAGCCAGAAGAGAGTGGGGGCCAATATTTAGCACTCTTAAAGAAAAGAAATTTCAACACAGAATTTCATATCCAGTCAAACTAAACTTCATAAGTGAAGGAGAGAAAAAATCCTTTACAGACCAGCAAATGCTGAGAGATTTTGTCACCACCAGGCCTGTCTTACAAGAGCTCCTGAAGGAAGCACTAAACATGGAAAGGAACAACCAGTACCAGCCACTACAAAAACATGCCAAATTGTAAAGACCATTGATGCTAGGAAGAAACTGCATCAACTAATGGGCAAAATTACCAGCTAACATCATAATAACAGGATCAAATTCACACATAACAATATTAACCTTAAATGTAAATGGGCTAAATGCCCTAATTAAAAGACACAGACTGGCAAATTGGATAAAGAGTCAAGACCCATCAGTGTGCTGTATTCAGGAGACCCATCTCACATGCAGAGACACACATAAGCTCAAAATAAAGGGATGGAGGAAGATCTACCAAGCAAATGGAAAGCAAAAAAAAAAGCAGGGGTTGCAATCCTAGCCTCTGATAAAACAGACTTTAAACCAACAAACATGAAAAGAGACAAAAAAGGCCATGACATAATGGTAAAGGGATCAATTCAACAAGAAGAGCTAACTATCCTAAATATATATGCACCCAATACTGGAGCACCCAGATTCATAAAGCAAATCCTTAGAGACCTACAAAGAGACTTAGACTCCCACACAATCATAATAGGAGACTTTAACACCCCACTGTCAATATTAGACAGATCAACAAGACAGAAGGTTAACAATGATATCCAGGACATGAACTCAGCTCTGCACCGAGCAGATCTAATAGACATCTACAGAACTTGCTTCCCCAAATCAACAGAATATACATTCTTCTCAACACCACAGCACACTTATTCCAAAATTGACCACATAGTTGGAAGTAAAGCACTCTTCAGCAAATGTAAAAGAACAGAAATCACAACAAACTATCTCTCAGACCACGGTGCAATCATATTAGAACTCAGGATTAAGAAACTCACTCAAAATGGCACAACTACATGGAAACTGAACAACCTGCTCCTGAATGACTATTGGGTAAATACCGAAATGAGGGCAGAAATAAAAATGTCCTTTGAAACCAATCAGAACAAAGACACAACATACCAGAATCTCTGGGACACATTTAAAGCAGTGTGTAGTGGGAAATTTATAGCACTAAATGCCCACAAGAGAAAGCAGGAAAGATCTAAAATCAACACCCTAATGTCATAATTAAAAGAACTAGAGAAGCAAGAGCAAAGAAATTCAAAAGCTAGCAGAAGGCAAGAAATAACTAAGATCAGAGCAGAAATGAAGGAGATATAGACCTAAAACTCCTTCAAAAAAATCAGTGAATCCAGGAGCTTGTTTTTGGAAAAGATCAACAAAATTGATAGACCACTAGCAAGACTAATAAGAAAAGAGAGGAGAATCAAATAGATGCAATAAAAAATGATAAAGGAGATATCACCACCGATCCCACAGAAATACAAACTACCATCAAAGAATACTATAAACACCTCTATGCAAATAAACTGGACAATCTAGAAGAAATGGACAAATTTCTGGACACATACACCCTCCCAAAACTAAACAAGGAAGAAGTTGAATCTCTGAATAGACCAATACCAGGCTCTGAAATTAAGGCAATAATTAATAGCCTACCAACCAAAAAAAGTCCAGGGCCAGATGGATTCACAGAAAAATTCTACCAGAGGTACAAAGAGGAGCTGGTTCCATTCCTTCTGAAACTATTCCAATCAATAGAAAAAGAGGGAATCCTCCCTAATTCATTTTATGAAGAGAGGGATGCCCTCTCTCACCACTCCTATTCAACATAGTGTTGGAAGTTCTGGCCAGGGCAATCAGGAAAGAGAAAGAAATGAAGTGTATTCAGTTAGGAAAAGAGGAAGTCAAATTGTCCCTGTTTGCAGATGACATGATTGTATATTTAGAAAACCCCATCATCTAAGCCCAAAATCTCCTTAAGCTGATGAGCAACTTCAGCAAAGTCTCAGGATACAAAATCAATGTGCAAATATCACAAGCATTCCTATACACCAATAACAGACAAACAGAGAGCCAAATCATGAGTGAACTGCCATTCACAATTGCTACAAAGAGAATAAAATACCTAGGAATCCAACTTACAAGGGATGCGAAAGACTTTTCAAGGAGAACTACAAACCACTGCTCAATGAAATAAAAGAGGACACAAACAAATGGAAGAACAATCCATGCTCATGGATAGGAAGAATCAATATCGTTAAAATGGCCATACTGCCCAAAGTAATTTATAGATTCAATGCCATCCCCATCAAGCTATCAATGACTTTCTTCACAGAATTGGAAAAAACTACTTTAAAGTTCATAAGGAACCAAAAGAGTCTGCATTGCCAAGACAATCCTAAGCAAAAAGAACAAAGCTGAAGGCATCACGCTACCTGACTTCAAACTATACTGCAAGGCTATAGTAACCAAAACAGCATGGTACTGGTACCAAAACAGAGATATAGATCAATGGAACAGAACAGAGGCCTCAGAAATAACACCACACATCTACAACTATATTATCTTTTTCAAACCTAACAAAAACAAGAAATGGGGAAAGGATTCCCTATTTAATAAATGGGGCTGGGAAAACTGGCTAGCCATATGTAGAAAGCTGAAACTGGATCCCTTCCTTACACTTTATACAAAAATTAATTCAAGATGGTTTAAAGACTTAAATGTTAGACCTAAAACCATAAAATCCCTAGAAGAAAACCTAGGCAATACCATTCAGGACATAGGCATGGGCAAGGACTTCATGTCCGAAACACCAAAAGCAATGGCAACAAAAGCCAAAATTGACAAATGGGATCTAATGAAACTAAAGAGCTTCTGCACAGCAAAAGAAACTACCATCAGAGTGAACAGGCAACCTACAGAATGGGAGAAAATGTTTACCATCTATCCATCTGACAAAGGGCTAATATCCAGAATCTACAAAGAACTTAAACAAATTTACAAGAAGAAAACAAACAACCCCATCAAAAAGTGGGCAAAGGATATGAACAGACACTTCTCAAAAGAAGATATTTATGCAGCCAACAGACACATGAAAAAATGCTCATCATCACTGGCCATCAGAGAAATGCAAATCAAAACCACAATGAGATACCATCTCACACCAGTTAGAATGGCGATCATTCAAAAGTCAGGAAACAACAGGTGCTGGAGAGGATGTGGAGAAATAGGAACTCTTTTACACCATTGGTGGGAGTGTAAACTAGTTCAACCATTGTTCCTCAAGGATCTAGAACTAGAAATACCATTTGACCCAACAATCCCATTATTGGATATATACCCAAAGGATTATACATCATGCTACTGTAAAGACACATGCACATGTATGTTTATTGTGGCACTGTTCACAATAGCAAAGAATTGGAACCAACCCAAATATCCATCAATGATAGATTGGATTGAGAAAATGTGGCACATATATACCATGGAATACTGTGCAGCCATAAAAGGGGATGAGTTCATGTCCTTTGTGGGGACATGGATGAAGCTAGAAACCATCATCCTGAGCAAACTATCACAAGGACAGAAAACCAAACACCACGTGTTCTCACTCATAGGTGGGAACTGAACAATGAGAACACTTGGACACAGTGCAGGAAACGTCACACCCAGGGGCCTGTCGTGGGGTGGGGGCCAGGGGAAGGGATAGCATTAGGAGAAATACCTAATGTGAATGAAGAGTTAATGGGTGCAGCAAACCAACATGGTACATGTATACCTATGTAACAAACCTGCACGTTGTGCCCATGTACCCTTGAACTTAAAGTGTAATTTAAAAAAAAATCAACAGTCTCCTGTTTTGTCTACTTTCTAGCTCATTAAGCTGTTTCTGATGATTATTAACATATCTCTGAATATATTTTAAATATAATTAATTATTGATTTATCATTTAAGGCATCTATTGAACAGAATATATTATCATTCTTGACATTTTTATTGTTTAATTATAAAAGATACTATCTTTGTCTAAAAGTTGAAAATCAATATACACTATACTGACATTATTGTAATTTTTACATTCATGTAACTTTTAAAAAATCATAGCAGAGGGAAGAATGTACTATGATTATATTTATTTCCTTGTGCAGTTTGCTTGTTTTTTCTTGATGTTTCCACTTGGCTTTCATTTTCTTACACTATTTGTTTTTGTTATAGTCCAATTATTGTCAGATTTCCTATGATGTATTATATCAGTCCCCCCTTTCCCTGGAGACTACCTTCTTTGGCATCTCAGTTTTATGTCACCAATCTGTATTATTTTCTGTACATGTCTGTTGCATTGAGACACTTCTCTTTACTTACTTCCTGGGCTGGATCCTGCATCACCTATCTTTCACTATCTTGCTGTGCTCCCTTATTTTCTTGAAGGGTATCTTTAAAGTGTTCCTTAAAAAAATGGTGAAGGGTAAATTTACTGGGTTCTTGAATATCAAAATGTCTCCTTCTATACTCATAATTTAGTGATGGTTTGATTAATGGTGACTGGGTTTAGAATTCTAAGCTAAAAAGAATTTCACTCAGTATTTGAAGTTACTACTTTTCACACGGTGTCCCTGTTGAGAAGTCTGATGTGATTTTGATCCCTGCTGTCTCTCCCTCCTTGGTCTCTCATTCTCATTCTAGCCCTCTCTGCCTTTCTTATACCCCTGTCCTATTCTTTTGTAGGATTTTACATATTCTTCAAGATTCTGAAATTTTAAATATACACATCTAGGCATTTATTATGTTTTGTTTTAAAATCTTTTTCTGGATAATTATGGGAAATTATTAGCCTCGATTAAACTTAAGGGAAATTATTTGCCTCAATTTATTGATAATTTATTCTTCTATATGTTCTTTCTTCTCTCTATAACTTGTAATGCTTGACTTCCTGGATGTATCCTTTATTTCTTTTATTTTTTTCTGTTCTTTATATTTCTCTTTTTTCTCTACTTTCTAGGAGACTTCTTCAGTTTTGTTAAATATTATATTTATTAAATATTTTATCAGATATGACATTTGCAATTTTCAAGAATACTTGTTTCTTCATTGATTATTCCTTCATATAGAATAGAATTTTATTTTATTTTTTTCTCAAATCATCTGTGAATATGAACTAGATATATCTTGACATAGATACTAGCTTCTGAATTATCTATTTTTGGTATTGGTTCCACCCTGGTCTTTCATGTTATAACAATTTAATTTTGGTTTTGAAAAGACCACATTGACTGACTGTGACAAATTAATTGTTTAGAGGCAAGAGAATAAGCAAAGAGACACAGTGCCGTTTTCTGGCAAGAGATGACATGGTTTGGCAAAGAGGCCACCCATCTCTTGAAAGACTTAGAACAAATCAATGGAAGTAATACATACGTAAAATATTTTAAATAAATACATCTCTCCTTGCTCTATTCAGATTTTTCTATGCTCATACTCTGTGTTTTCTTTCTTTGACCTTTAATACCCTTTTATATTGTTTTTCTCCACTGATTTCCTTTCTAGAAACTATCGTTACCCTCAGATATTTAATCAGACAGATACTTGTTCTCACCCAACTCTTCTCCATACTCAAAGAAAACAAAAAAGGGTTTGAGGCTCACAGAACAACTTCCAGCCTATGGCATGGAGGAGTTGAATAGAATCTTTTTAAAAGGGCCAGGCACAGTGGCTCACTCCTGTAATCCCAGCACTTTAGCACTTTGGGAGGCACAGGCGGATGGGTCACTTGAAGTCAGGAGTTTGAGACAAGCCTGGCCAACATGGTGAAACCCTGTGTCTACTAAAAATACAAATTTAGCTGAGCGTGGTGGCACGTGCCTGTAATCCCAGTTACTGGATAAGCTAAGGCAGAAGAATCGCTTGAACCTTTGAGGTGGAGGTTGCAGTGAGCCAAGATCATGCTATTGCACTCCAGCCTGGGTGACAGAGCAAAACACCATCTCAAAAAAGAAAAGAATATTTTTAAAGAGCTGTAACCTCTGCTCAGAAGTAGAAAGAACACTCACTATTAGGGATGAAGAGCTCATTTAGAAGGATTTACTCTAACTATGTTCCTCTAAAATGGACAGTTAAAGAAGGAAGGCTACACTGCCAGAAACCCTGAGAGATGGAGCTAAGGGAAAGAGCCCAGGTCTCTTTAAATTCCTGTGTACCGAATACAGAAAAGAAATCAACCTTAGACTCCGATTTGATTCCCATAAGTCTTTTGGTATTACCTGGCATGTTTATAGAACAGGAAAAAAAAAAAACCCACAATGGGCAGCTATAATTTTCCCTGCACCCAACTTCTGGCTGAGAGCATACTAGTTGACTGATGTCAATTCCTGAGATAATTTGTCTTTTGAAATTCTGACTATTGGAAAGACTTTTTTTGGAATTGTATTGGCCTATTGGATTCAGTGGTAGGGGAGCTGAAAGTCACTCAATTCATTTGTTTCCAAAGAACAAGTAGAAGACCATTCAGCATTATGAAATATACAGGTTGAAACTTTCCTTTCTCCTATTCCACCTCTACTCCCAAGGATCAAGTATATAGTCTCACCTGAGTGATTAATGCAGGACTAACAAAACTTGGGAACATATCCCTGACTGCAACCTTTTTCTACATTTGCTTCCTTTTTCTAAATTATAATTTAACCTTTCAGTCCCTCTAATCTTTAGATTTTTTATGTTATTATGTTAATCCTATAAACAGGTCCATGCTAACATGACAGCCAGTTATTGGATTTTATCTTCCAGATGACATGTAAGCCTTTCCTATTCAAAATTTACACATGACTTCAGCAGTAGAAGTGTGATATTCTGGGGTGACATGTCTGCAGCACACATTCCAAGAATCATTAGATAGCCAGACGCTTATTCTACTCCATTGCAACAAATGATGACAAGAAGTATGAAGAAGTCTTATGGAATTCAGTGCCTTCTGGTCTCTACTGTTCATGTAACAGTAGGGGCTTCTGCACTTTTCTTTACTCTCTCGTGAACTATATAACTGCCTCCCTTTCCCTTTCCATTCTTTATCACTAGGTGGAGGAACTGTGAAGACTAGTTCCATTAGGGCCTATCTCAATCTGGTTATTGATGTAGTAAGAGCTCGCTCATTATTGAGGAGTTCACAGATACCGTTATTCAATAAACCAGATGTGGTAAACTGCTATCTCAAAGACTATAATCTACAGACGTGCTTTGCATAGAAGAGTGTTTACAATTTGGGGGAATTTACCGATAAATTCTGCATTTCTGGCCCCTCTGAATAAAACCAACCTCTGGTAACCCTGAGTTCACACTGTCTCTTGGTAACATCTTCTGGGGCTGAGCAGTCAGTGCTCTTTTAGTTGTGACAGGTGCTTTCCAGTTTGCCATAGTTCTACTCACTCTATTCCTTATACCTGTCTCACCTTACCCATTAAAGCCAAATACCAGGAGATGTTTAAGAGGGAATTTTGTTTCTGACAGAGTGTTTAAAAGAAGAAAGTGTTGTAGAGTTTATTATCTTCTGGACTCTTCAGTGATAATCTAATATAAGCTATACTGATAAAATTATAGGAAGTTTTATGGTCTTTGTGTTATATTTCCCCCATTTCTATTCTTAGAATGTAGTCCTTTTAAAATCTATTGAAAATGAAT
Source organism: Pongo pygmaeus (assembly GCF_028885625.2). NCBI lineage: Eukaryota > Metazoa > Chordata > Mammalia > Primates > Hominidae > Pongo > Pongo pygmaeus. The sequence continues at coordinate 112,180,241 of NC_072384.2, read as the reverse complement.
GATAATGTAGCTTGGATGGACTTTTCTTTGACTATTCTGAAAAGCAATGTTGGATTAGATACAAAATTTAGCATGACACATTTTACTATTATTAATAGGCATTTGCCACCTGTCAGCCAAATAGATTCAAAATTGCTTATTAACAAAGTTGAGGGAATAAGTGGAAAATGTGTAAATAAATGAACTTCTACACTTTAGGTTGTCTACATTGTGTGAAAGGATTTTCCTTGAAAATGTGCCAACTTTTTTTCAACTTTTGGATCGCATCTTATTATCCTAGCTGTAATTAGAAATCTTGTGAAATTAAGAACCATTAAATTCAATGAGTTTTCAGCATCGGAAATTTGCCCAGAGGCACCCAGCTGATGGGTCTGCCTAGGATTAGGCTTTCACAGAGTTCTCCCTCCTCTCCTCCTATTCACTCTAAAAGGGAGCGTCTTCTCCACTTAGCTAATTAATTACACCTGCCAACAGGCAGATGGTTCTGTAGGCTTTGAAGTAGGGAAATAGCTAGGTGCGTATCAGCTAGCTTAAGCTTCCTTCAGTTGCAATTTAGATTATAACTCTTGAAGCTCTGGAGAAAATAAAATATTAAACAATTACAAATGAAACAACATTTTAAACATTTTTGTTTCAAAAATGTATTTCAGGTGTTTATTAATAAATCATCATTCTCTTTTCCACATGTCAGCACACACATACTTTTAGAAGGCTTAGGTTTAGCATCTGGTTTGCAACAATTCTTGCGAGATGTTGCCAGCTAATTGTTCTGAACTTCAAAGTAAAATGAGAATAGAGAACCTAATATTTAAGTTCTCAAAATATTATAGCTTTTTAGTAAATAATGTTCTTGTGATATCATTGTTTAATTGTAAGGAAAGATATGTATGTGACAATGGTGAAATTAGAACCGAGGACACTATTGGTACTCTTATTAGCATTCCCACTACCTGTATTTCAGTTTTTGGGGTTTGTTTTGTTTTGTTTTGTTTTGTTTTGTTTGTTTTGTTTTGTTTTTTGAGACGGAGTCTCGCTCTTTCACCCAGGCCAGACTGCAGTCACGCTATCTCTGCTCACTGCAAGCTCCGCCTGCAGGGTTCATGCCATTCTCCTGCTTCAGCCTCCCGAGTAGCTGGACTACAGGTGGCGGCCACCGTGCCTGGCTAATTTTTTGTATTTTTAGTAGAGACGGGTTTTCACCGTGTTAGCCAGGATGGTCTCAATCTCCTGACCTCCTGATCCGCTTGCCTCAGCCTCCCGAAGTGCTGGGATTACAGGCGTGAGCCACTGTGCCCGGCCTGTATTCCAGAGTTTTATGCTAATCCAATTAGTCTTCCTTTTTGTCTCCCTTGCATCTCAGCTAGGTAGCATGAACTAGAGATTATCACCAGAGCTTAATTTTCTATGTAAGATTCTTTCAAATATGATATAGCTATATAAACACATGCCCTACAAAACTAAATTAGGCATAGAACATGAATGTATACAAGATACTCTTTGTATTATTCTCTTCTGTAAAGTTGAGTTTAAATCTTTTTAAATTCACAAATAAATAGTTTCATGAAACTTCTAAGAATATTTTCTCTTATTTTACTTTATATCTGAGAAAGTTTTAGTTAAGAAATTTCTACTTTTAAAGATAATTATATCTTTAAAAGTGAACATATCCTTTTGTTTGTGCTAGAATAAAAACTCTTCTGTGTATAATATATTGTATTACCTTTTAACTCAGCGTGTTTATGAAATTAATGTACAAAAAATAAAGAAAATATCCCAAACTCACAAATAAAATCAGCTTCCTTTTTTCACTATTTTAAATAAAAGTTAGCTAATAGGCATGTCTAAAGATGAATATTTTTAACTATATCAAGCAAAGAAAAAAGATGATTTAAGAAATATATGTTTCAAGAAGATATTTCAGTTCTCTTATGATATTGAGCGGTATTTAATCCAGTAAGTTCACCTAACAAAAGGTACTGTGATAAGACTACATTTAACCACATGTTTTAATTTTGGATTCCCTTTTTTTCCCCCATCATATGAATCCAATTTACCTTTACAGTGATTACAATATTAAGCTTAATGTTTAAATACATTTTCATTTATTTAAATTAATAATGTAAATATTTTGCACTTTTGCTTTCTTTATGTGAATTACTCAACAAATAATAGGAAAAAAATTATAAGGGGAATGGAATTCAGTTAGAAGAATTGAATGCCCTACACATTTAGATATCAATTTTATATTTTTAGAAATACAGCTATAAAGCACATAGAGATAAATTCTTTATAAGTTTATGAGTTTGGATATGGTAATTAAAATCATTTTACCCTATTCATTAAAGCAGAGCTTTCAAACACTAAGCATAGAGTTCCCACAGTACTTGACAATAATAAAATTGGCTTTCTTTTAATTCACTTTTTTATTTTTTATTTTTTTACCAAATTGAAGGGCTTTTCCTTAAGTGGGCTGAATTCATGAAGTTTTTTATTGTGCTGCCTTTTCCTCTGCGTCTACTTTTGACAGAGGTAAAAGAAATGCACCTCAAGAGATGAGGTTGGGATATGGTCCAGACATCTACCAGAGCCAAGAGTTGTTTTTTTTTTTTTTTTTTTTTTTCTTTTTCTTTTTTTTTTTAACGCAGAGTTTTTCATGTAGAAAAGATCCCTTAAAAGCATAATTTTACCTTTCAACTCCGTAAAATATTTTCAAAAAGGACTTCAGGGAAATTACTGTGAGTTCTTAATTATACTTAGAAGTAGATTACATAAGATAAAGTTGTGCCTCATCTCTGCTTAAACTGTTTTTTTTTTTTTTTTCCATTTAGATTACTCACTCTTTCCTTTCTACAATGGGGAGAGCACAGACTAAAAATTTAAAAGCCAACTCAGCCATCAGACTAAGTTGGAATCATGGTTCTTTCGAACTCTTACCAGTTATTTAGCTCTCTAAACCTCAGTTTTTTCATCTGTAAAATGAGATCAGTAATAATTACCTCATAGGATTTCTGTAATGATTAAGAGAAATACTGTATTATAAGTATTCACACAATGACAGCATTTATGAAGAGTGTACAGTGAGGTGGCTAACAATGGGCTTTGGAGCCAGGCAGACAGACTTTGGAATCCTAGCCTGATTCCCAACTATGCATGAGGCATTTGGCAACTTGCTTCATCATTGTGTGTCTCACTTGCTATGCCTTTGGGGTACAGAAATCCCACCCTTAAAAAGGAAAGTTCTGTATTTAGTGATTGTGAATGATTTTATGGGTGTCCAGAAGCATAATGTGCTCCAAAAAGGGCATCTGAAACTCATAAAAGTGGGTTAAAATAATTTTTTTTTAATGAGCAAATGCACAAACCCATGAATTTTAACGTGGCCTAATAGTCTTGCCCTGGTTTTAGCTCTCTCTGAAAAGGGTATTTATGACAGGGAATGGAGAAAATCATCAAGCAGGATAGAAGAAATCTGCTTATCAGAGAACTCTTCCTATCTTTGCCTCAATAATAATAATAGTACATCAATTGAACATGTGTTGCATGGCAGACACTGTGGTCAACACATACATATGGTAACTCATTTTCTCCTTTCAGTTGCCTCATGAACGTGGCACTATGAGTTATCACCATTTTATAGAGAAGAGAACTGAGATTTGGGGAGGATAACTACAAAAATTATCTCATACTTTTTGATAATTCCCTGCCCTAAAGGCTGTCGCTCTATGGCAGAGTCATGGTTACCCAGTCCCCTGCAGATATCAACTTCTCAATAGTTTTCCCTTCTTGAATGTTGGCATCTTGAGTTGACTAAATCATCTGGCATTGTTAGACGTTTTAGAATTTTTCTTTATGTGTAGCCTCAAGAAGCAGACAAAGATCCGCAAAGATTTTAAAATATTTATTTATCCTATGAAAGCAGAAACATTCTAAAGGATGTTCCTTTATGTAACTTAGAAGACATGATAATACACATTACAGAGCTATAATGGAGGCTATTCTCTTATGACCTCAGATGTGACAATATGAAAATAATTTTTACAATGGAGAAAATGATTGGCTGGTGGTAGGGACCATAGAATATTGTGTTTTCGAATTAATTCATTATTCTACAGTAAAAATTCCAGACCCTTGACCTGGAAGAAAAGAGCTCAGCTCTCTTGTACAAGACTTTGGAATTTACGCTAATTTATTTAAAACACAGTGGGAGTGACAGCAGAGGTAAAGGCCACCTGGAGATTGTGAGGGAGGTTTTGTGACCTATGAACTATGCACCAACCTGATCCAAACAGAGGGAAATCTAGCAGCTCTAAATGCTGTCACAGAATATAGTTAGAGAAATGACAGGAAATTACTAAAGGGTTAACTCAACCAGATATCTAAGATACTTCAGTGTGGGAGAGATAGTAAGTTATGGAATTTATGATCTTGTTCTTAGGAAGAATTTAACTTATGAAATACAGAGAAACCCAATTTTTTAATTAACTAACTTTAGTAAGATGTTTAATAATATTTTAGCTCAATATATCTATCTCTAAAATTGTCATGCTAGGCACCAAACTTAATGAGGATTTCATGTATCTCTCAAAGGTTTTCATTTGGTCATCATTTCTCCCCCAAAACCTGTACTTTGACCAATGTACATAGGTTTTAAAATAGTTTAGATAAAGCTCCTGAACTATATTATTAACTTATTTTGAAATAGCTAGTACCTTTTGAACACCTAGTACGTAACTGGAGTTTTGTATACAGTATCTGTATTTCTCATTGTAACCCAACAAAGTAAAGATTATTATTCCAATTTTGTAGATGATAGAAAAGAAACCTGAAGTAATTTGCCTGCAACCACTTAGTAAAAGTGCCAAATCTATAGTTAAAAAATGAACTAACGTATAAACAAATTGTGGTATATTCATAGACTGGAATAATACAAAACAATAAAAATGAACAGCCTATGAATTAAAGCAACAGCATAAATAAATCTCAAAAAAATTATTTTCAGGGAAAGAAGATAAGAAAAAGGAATATGATACATATTGTATGATTCTATTTCTATGAATTTAATAAAGAGGCAAATCTAATTTGTTGTGGTAGAAGTCAGCATAGTGGCTGACTTTCTATGCTGACTTCTATGCAGTATTGACTTGAACGAAGCAGGGAAAATTTTCTGGAGTGATAGAGATATGCTGTGTCTTTATCTGGGTGGCGGCTACTTGACACAGATGTACAAATACTGTATACATGTATATGTAAAACATCGAGCTTAAAATTTGTCCATTTTACTGTAGTTAATTTACACTAATTGGAAACTGTATGCAAAGCAATCTAAAAAGCCATTTCTTTCTATTTTGCCGCAGTACCTGATATTTCGTATTTTGACAACCAGTGCTTTATAAAATGATGGTTACTATTATTCAATTATTCCTTCCTGATTTTCTCCAGATTTAAACTTCATTTTAAAAGAAAATTAATTCGGACCTTCGTGTCGTGGCTTTTAAAATAATCTTCCAGTATGGCTTGTTTGCAATCTTATTTTATGACTCCTTCTTTAATTTCTTATTTTGTAAAGTGTTGTCTTTATGTGTTATTTTTAAAATTAACATTCTAGGAATTTTAGCTGAGACTTCTAGCCCCCAAATCACATATGTATATTTTTAATAATCTCAAATATAGCCTTTTAAAAATCTTGACATATTTGAAAATCATATAATCATTGTACAAGATTAAATCATTATTCTTTCTCTTGCTTTATCTTTTATTTGCAAGTCTTAACATGCCAGCAACAAACATACATAGCAATATCATTTATTATTAATGTCATCAAGAAAAATCATACTTTTTTGAAGTCTTCTAAAAAAGAAATAGTGTAGAAATCACACATTTTGAGAAGAGTTATTAAAACTGTACAAACTAATATAGTGGGTGAGATATTTGAAAGTGACCTTGCAGGATATCCCCAGGCTTATTGTATTAAATCCTGTAAATAAAAGGGACAAATCATTTCTGAGTAGTAATATGACTGTCTCCCTTATTGGTAATGAAAACATTGAACTCTACTGATTTGTTCTACTGAAGCAATTACATTTTCTGGAAACTTGGAACAGTTATTTAAGAGGATTGTTGTCTGTAATGAGGGCTTTCTGGTGGATAGAGGAATAAAAATATGTGAGCTTTATGTAAAGGAGTGTTCTATTTTAATAGCAAGAAGACATTAAATTTCTCATTCTTTCTTTTTATATACCTTTGGTTGTGTTTGTCTGTTATCAGAGAGATAATCACCTACTGTGAATTTTCCCATCCATCTTCCAGAAATCATATTTTACTCTTTATAATTATTAATGTAGTTTTAATTTTTTCTAAGACATTTTAAAGTGTCATTTTCAAAACATTGAGCCAGATCTCTTAACAATAATAACAAAAATAAGTTATGAGGGTTACACCTGATAAATTATTTTACTAAATTGTTTGCCAATAACTTAAAGATCAGGTTTTTAACAGTGCTTTGTAAATGTTTTACACATAGACCTTTCTTGAAGTAAACAGAAATAAAACTCTTGCCTATAAAAATTACACTTTAAAGATAGTATTTAAGAGGGTCAACTTCAATAGTCACTAGGGAAGTGCAAATTAAAATAATACCACTATACACCAATAAGAGTGACTACAATGAAATACAACAAAACAAACAAACTGATAATCAAGGCTTGACAAGGTCAAGAAGCAACTAGATTTCTCATATACTACTAATGGGCATATAAATAAGTTAAATTGGTTAAATAAAAAGTGATTATCACTATGACCCAGCAATACTACTTCTAGGTATACACGCAACATAAATGTGTACATATAATCATCGAAAGGCATTTTCTAGGAAGTGCATAGCAGCAGTTATTTATAATAGCCCAAATGTGGAAAGTATCCAGATGCCCATCAATGTAGAATTGAAAAACCATGGAATACCACACAACAATGAAAATAAACAATATAGATGAATTTCACAAACATAATGTTGAGCAAAAGGAGCCAGACGCAAAAGAATACATATGGTGTGATTCCATATACGTAAAATACAAAAATAAGCACACATTATATTGTTCAAAGTCAGGATCAGGGTTCTGATAGAGTGATATGAGGTAGAAAATATGAGGAAGGCTGCTGTGGTGTTGGTATGGCTCAAGCTCTTGATCTGAGTGCTGGTTACATAAGTGTGTTCAGTTTGTAAAAGTTAATTGAATATGATAATGCACATCTATGTGTGTATATTATAATTCAATTAAAAAGTTTCTTCAAACGCTTTACATTTGTTCAAGTCACAAGATTTATGTTTTATAAATATCCAGAAGATGCAAGGTTTCTTTTGAGTCACTATAACAGAGACTGATAGTTGTCACCAATATCTATTACCACTTTCTAAATTTTAAGTAGTATATGAAGTTTAGCTACTCATATGATCACCCAGAACAAATACGTTAATCCCCTTCCTTCCGTACACCTAGCTGTGTCTCACTGACTTCATTCTGACTAACGAGATATAAGTATAATTGTGCTGTGGCAATTTGCAGGAATTTTCATTAAAATGCATGTACTCTTCCCCTGTTCTTTTGTCCTTCATGATTTTCTCCATCTTTTGCATGGTTTTTGCCAGTTGGAAACTCCTCTTGTATTGAAGATGGTAGAGAAACAAGAAAAAAATAGAATCGGGCTCCCTGACAATTGTGGATTTTTATATAATAGCCTTAAATAACCTAGCCAGATTTTTATATAAAAGAAAAAAAAAGTCTATACTCTTTAAGCTACAACCTCATCTAGTACTGATTAATACAATGTTAGAATGAATACTCAAAAGAAGTATATTCCTTGCTCATACCAAGAAGTCACCACTATTTAAATAATTAGCAATTTAAAATTATAATAGAAGCAACTATGTGACAGATACTGTGAGTACAATAACCCCATCACAGAATTAAGCAAACTCAGCTTCATAAAGGTGGACAAGGCCCACCTTTGCTTTGTTGAAACAAAACTAGATTATGAGCTTTATTTTATCCAGTTAACTAGATTCGGTGTTATTGCCTTTACAATTCAAAGCCATGACAGAGCAGGATTTCTCTCCCCTACCACCTGTCTCTCTCCACCTACCTAGAGTATATTATCTATCTCTTTATAATATAGCATATATTATGACTTTAATATGCAAGATGGATTTGTGGGGAGAATAGATTACAGGCAAGAAGTCAAATCTGGTATGAGATGATAGAACCTGAATTAAGTAGTAGTTGTGGAAATAAAAAGAGACACTATGAGAAATTTTCTTTAGAGCACCATAAATGGTTAAATATAGAAATAAAGGAAATAGTAATAAATTTCAAACTTTGAGTCTATGTGACTTTTACAGCATTTATGTTGATTTTAACAGAAATAAGAAAACACAGGGAGAATACAAATCTGGGGAAAATTATTAGAAAAAAGTCAGACATGTTGACACACGTATGGGATTGTATAATAAGACAATTTGAGAAGGAAATCCTATATTCATAATTTGAGTACTGTTATAAGATAAAATATATTTTTAATTTTTTCCAGGGAATATCAATGAGTTTAAGTGGATTACTACTTTCTTAATATTAGGACAGAAAGAGTATATTAAGATCAAAATAAATATATTCAATATTTTATGGGATTTATAATGTAAATATCTAGTGCATATCACTAACATGATGCTATCACTAAGCAAGTAATAATTTTTTACAAAAGTTGGTCATGTTCTATGGATGTTCTCATTATCGTAATCATCAAAAACATTTGAAATTCTACTATGTGCTTGACACTTTCTTTGGCACTAGGGATACAGAGAGATGTACATCATAGTTCTAATCCTTGAGGGACCTCCAATAAGATAGGGGAGACAAGGCAAGTACACAAAAGAATAAATAAGAAGGTAAGGTAGCATTTCCTCTATGTCAGATAAGTGGCTCAGGTAATCAGTGTTACAGGAGTTAGAGGAAGGGGGAACTCTAAGAACTAGGTGGTCATAGCAAACCTCTCAGAGGAGCTAGAACTCAAAACTGAAGCATAATGAAAGCTAAGAATTGTAGTGGATACTGAAGTATGTATTAATAAGTTAGAACATTGCAACAAGCATTACTGAGCTTCATTCAACTGAAATCAAGATATTATTTTCTATCTTAGGCTGATTTTCAGCCAGTGGATCTAATAATTTTATCTTGAAATTGCTGTACTCTGATGGAAAAACATTTGGTATCTGCATCCATGAGCTTTTGACTCTGATCATTGAGCTGAAATATAGAAGGTTACATCACTCATTTACATTATCACCCTCTACCCCCTCCCAATACAAATGTGACATTTCAATTTTGCACACTTCAACTCTCCTTAAATCATCTGTATAAAAACTTCAAAGCTTGATTGATGATGAATGAGCCATTGTCTCCTCAAGCACCCGGTTCTCATTAGCCTTTAGAGTCTCAGCTTATTAATAATGAACCTTGAGGGCTGACCCAGTGGGGTAGCAGCAATTCATTGTGCTCCCAGCTGAAAGGTCTGGGTTTGGGAAAGATACAGGAATCTCTGGACCAAGTCCATTCCAGAGATCATGTATTAAGTATCATAGGTGGATGATATGAGCTATATTACTTTTGTATCATTATCTGCCAACAGACTTGTGTGGCTTAAGGTGATGACAGTGAAAAAGATACATTGCTTTATGTCTGAGAAAGTCCTGTAACAGCTTTCTGTAGCTTCATCTTGAAAATGGGTTTTGCTGCCTTGGATTTTGATTCTTGATTCTGCCCTTTGACTTAGATAGATAGTATAAGTCTGACATATGCATTATTTAAATGCCCCTATTGTGATTAGATGAGTGCAATATTTCTAATCTGTATTATTTTAATTATCATTTTAATTCTAAGGTTGACCTGTAGATGCACCCCTGCAAAACAAGATACTTAGATATACAATCAGGGATAGAGGTTAAATATTTCATTCCTGTTTATTAGATCCTTCTTATATCATATGGTTGGTAGATTTTAAGTAGAATTAAAATGTTCACTGATAATATCGATCATATAGACTAAAGTGACATATAGGGTAACTGCATTTAAAATTATAACCTTTATTTTGGAAAAAGAGAAAGATATTCAATCTTATTTACAAAATGGTTACAAATTGTGCATGGGGTCCATGCAATTTTGTAAATTTCTTAAACCTAGTAAAGAGGTCATATTAATCTGTATTTTCAGCAGGGATGTTACATCACAATTAGGTCATTTCATACAGGGCAGAGAAAAAAAGCTATTATTCAGTATTTTACCATAGTTTTGGAGATAATATATTTGCAAAATATCAATGATTCTGTTAATGGGCACTCATCCCCAAATTCACTGCGGTAACTAGCATTTGACAAGAAATGAAGAATACAAAAGAAGTCATTTAAATAACACAAACATTTCCTTCTTTATTAGACTCATGAAAATGGACATCAAGGAAAGACATCGTCCAATGGTTAACCTTTGTGGAGTGAATGACTAAGATACAAATACTTTCTGTCCTGTCCTCTTTCAAATGTCATATTGGCGGTTTATACCTTTCTGAAAAATGTAAGGACAATGTGAGGTAGACTTACAGTTCAATACAAGAAAATTTAGGCTTCTCTGTAGCATATGCAAGGTGATTTGCACAGGCTTAGAGAAATTTGGTCTGTATGGGATAGCTAAAGATCATCATTATTCACCTGGTAACTAATAATTGAATTTTGTGTACAAAATAGGTTTGGGAATAAAAATGCCTTATAAATATCAAATGTATTGTCTGCAGTAACATTGTATATTATCAGTTATATGCATTTTATATAATAAATGCTATTTTCCTTTCAGCTTTCTCTAACCACAGAATTATATATATTTTTTTCTTAAATTCAAGATATTCTGTATAGATATTTCAATTAATCAAATATTTATTGTGTATCACCTTGAGCCTTGCATAATACTAGAAACTGGAGATATGGTTTTGAACAAAACAGAAACAGCTTCATACTTTATGACACATAGGACCAGTCAAGATAACCTATAGAGTGTTTATGGGAAAAGACAACTTTCATTCTTACTTTGATTTGGTCAGAATATAATTTAAAATTAGGAACTACAATAGAAGTTACCTTATAAATGTTGATTGCAAATTCCATGGTACTTTTTTTCCAAGTACAATTAAATCTAACAATTATTCATGGAGTGACTATTGCTCTAGGTTTGATGCTATAGATACAGCACTGAAAAACATTTCTTACCTTCATGGGGCTTAGTCTAATTATATTTCAGTTACAAATACTATGCTATATATAAGTTAAATTCAAGATATTGGAAAATAGTGTAGATTACAATTTACTGTAAATACAAAAAGATTCATGACATCTTTTACTCGACTTGCATGCATTAATCTAGTCAGAAACGTTTGAGACACAAACATATTTAAGTGTTTACTGGAAATTTTCAGCAATGAAATGATACTTTTTTCATCAATGTCATGTCTAATATATCTTACCATATTTAACCATGACATTTATTAAAAAGAGACAGTTCTGTTTTGTGAACTTGCCAGAAATATTTGTGTGTAATATGATAAGAAAACTCATAGCAGCTTTTTTCTATCAATTGATTAAATGACCAAGAATCTATGCGTGTCTCTCTCGATTTACTCTGATTATTTTCTGCAGTGGAAGTAAAATACAGTGAAATGAGATACTTTGAGCTCATTCACGCGTTCAACAATTTTTTTAAGTTTCTGCACTCATCCAGACATTTTGCATCTTTGTTTGAGTGTCAATTAAATGTGTGCCTCCTTTGCCTACCTTTCTTAACATTTATTTGTTACTTTATTTCATGTTAGCGGGAGGGAAACTGTTGGTTGGTGTAACACAGGTGATTCCTTCGTAAAATCTTTGATAAAACTTATGGAGAACTTTGTTATTCTTGTGTGTCACCACAAGATCTAAATATAGCCAGATATTTTTGTACTCTTATTAGATAAACTTCTAAACAAGCTTTTCTCTTTTCCTAATCCTTGTCCCTCTTTCTTACCTAAAAAATGCAGTCAAGCCTCTGTAGTCAACCAAGACAGAAACATTAGGCATTCCTTCTAACAAGTAAATAATTTGTATCTCTAAGAACTTTCTTACAGGTTAGTATCTATTCTCTAGAATTTTTTTAATACAGAAATAAACCTACCTGAGTATATTTTCTCACAAAAATATGTCAAATTCATATTTTAAAAATGTAAAGTTACAAAATCAATGAAAACTTTAAGAATATATGTAAATACCACTATAACATTACTTTCTGACACATATTTAGGTAATCAAATTAATCAAAAGAAAGTGTAAGATTGTACATTAAAACTGTCCTATAAGTGTCAATGAAATTCTACATTCTCTGATTGTGAGGCTTTGACATTCAACAGCAGAATAGGGTGTATACCAAACATAAAGGAAAAAAGAATCTTTCAGGGAAAGATTTTCAAGGAAAACAAACAATACATAAATAAACTACCCATCATTAATTGCTAAACATTTATAAATCCTCCTGACCAGAACTGCTAGCAGATGCTGAGTTTTGAATTAGGAATGATAAAAGTATCATCTGGATTGATCATGTGTCTTAATTTGAAATGTTAACGTGTAAGATTATGCTGGATTTATTATTGTCTCCTTTCTAAATCCCTTTTCCAAGTATAAGCCAAGCTCTTGAACGGACTATTTCTAAGAAACAAATATCAACATTCATAGCAGATTAATACTGTTGAAGAAAGGGATTTGATAAGACTATTATTCAGTATAATATAATCTGATTCTATTTGAAAAATTTTAGATAGGAAGTTGGAGATGGATACTGTGTTCCTTTGTATGAACTATTTGAAATACAATGTGACTCCTGAAAAATACACACTCTTTCTGCAATGTTTGAGCTATTACCTTTTCACTTTTTTTTTTAAGTAGAACTTTTCTAAATGTAGACTGAAAAATAACCTTTATTTCCTGCATAGCAGTCAAAATCTCCTTTCTTTGTCACCTAATGGAAAATTATTCCTAGAGCAGAAGAGCATCACCTAATGTCTCATGAGAAAGCTATTAGTATGAGATCGTCACATTTCTTAGATAAAAACTTAATGCCAAACATTAATGTAGAAATCCATTTCACAATCTTTCTTACGTCTTACATCTCCCTTCTGCTTTGATGAAGGTTGTATGGTTAGGTCATAGAAAATAATGAACTGGGTTTTAGAAGTAGAAAGATGATCTAATTTCTTTTCTTTTTTTTTCCTCACCGAGAAAATGGAACCAATAGTCAGTGAAATGACTGATGATGAAAATGGGAGTGATTTTAAATGTAGAAAGAACTGCAATATCAAAATTAATCTGGAGGGTTTCGTACATGTAATGCAGTGAGGCACTTGGGATGTGACCACCCGTCCACAAATAACCCTCTTGTGGTGCGACATGTTCCTTTCATTTATCTCACTTCAGTTTAAGATGACTCCTACAAATTCAGCTTGGGGTTCTACACAAGAGAGATGAATTTATCAAGGCTACCGTGGGAGATGGTGTTGGTTGCCTTCCCAATATCCATGGCCCTCTTCTTCCTCACTAACACGCCTGCTGGTCTGGGTTTTGTCCCAGTAGCAATATTTCTACCTCAATAGTTAGTTATTCAATCTCTCTTGCGGTAGGGATAGCCATGGGATATTGTTCTGGCCAATGAAATGCAGACATAATCCTCGAGGAGAGCATTTCTTCCCAAATAAAAAGTCACAGCTTCACTAGGAGGAAGTCTCTTGCTTGCTCTTCTGACTTCATCCTGCCTGCAATTCAGAAAGACTGCAGTTTAGTCTTTAGATGTAGCAGCCATCTTGTGCCTGAAATGAATAAAACTGACACACTGAGGATGGCAGAACAGATAGTGGGCACTGCGGAACAGCTGAACTAACATCTGCAACTGCCTCCTATAGGCTTCTTATGTGAAAAAAGAAATCCCCTATCTCTATAAACTGTTAATTGGGTTTTGATTACTTGTAGTTGAGCACCTTATGGACTGATGCATGATTTCTCTTAAATTGCTTTTGTATTGAACAAGAGGGGGAAATGCGGTACATATTGGGCCAGAAGGTGCTATGTGTATTTCTAGCTAATCTCTTCAAATAATAAGAATAATATTTTCAGAGGATATATTTCGGTTTTTATTTTCCTGGATAACTTAAAGCTATCCGAAAGAGAATTCATTTCTGTGGTCAGTCATTGTTTGTGGAGGACAAATTAGCTAATCAAGGCCAGTGTTGTGAAATAAAGAATCAAGTACAAATTGGCTTTAGTGCATGTTATCCCACAGCCATATCCTTACTTCAGTGAACCACAGGATTTGTTATACGTTGCTTCGTGTTGTTAAGAATAATTGGCAATCTTATCGATTTCATTTGAGATGACAACATTTTTGTGATTGAGGTATTAATTTTATCTTCCACTTTGTGCTAATTACTTACCTACTGACTGCAGTGAATGTCACCTTGACTGAAACAATTTCTCTAAGGATAATTTGACAATTGATACCAAAAATCTTAAAAAGATCCACACTCTATGACCTTGGAATGTCATGTGTGGAAATTTGTTTTAAAGACCAATGAGAGATAAATAAGTTAAATTACCAACAGGAGAGGATTGGTTAAATAATTACCATTTAATTTGTATTATGACATATCCTGTTCTCATTAAAATACAGAGTAGTAATTACCATTAAGTACTCACTATATAATATTAAACTAAACAAGCAGGTTATAAAATATTATATAAAATATTATTTCAATTCCAGGGAAGAAAACAGATAAAAGACTGTAACATTTATACCAAAGTGTTAGGAGTGTTACTCTCAGAGTGTACGAATATGAGTGGTTGTTTTTCACTTTTGAAATTTTTAATCTTTTTGAATTCCTGTAATCAATGTATATGATTCAGTGAAAGATATTTTAAAATATATCTTGGCTATTAGCAACATGACTCTAATTTAACATTGAAAATATTTAAGAGCAAATCATTTTTGTTGATTACCTTTTCATCAACAAGCAGTTTGACAAAAAATTTGTTTCTTTGTTTTTTAATACAGAAATCCTAAATGGTGGAGTCTATGTAGACCAGAACAAATTCCTTTGTTATGCGGACACCATTCATTGGCAAGATATTGTTCGGAACCCATGGCCTTCCAACTTGACTCTTGTGTCAACAAATGGTAGTTCAGGATGTAAGTAGAATTATTCTTCTTAATTTGTCAAAATGTTCTATCCTATGTGGAGACGAATGAGTTATGCTTATCATGCCATTACTAATATTTTGAACTTTGATTGCGTTCATTGAAATGTTTAGTTACATATGACGGAACAAATGGCTGATCAACCTTTTACTTCTAGCTAATTCTCTTTTGGGAGTCATGTTTCCTCTTCACAAATTCTCATTTTGTTAATGTGTTCCTCTTTGCTTAATTTAAATTACTTTATCATACTTCCAATGTACAAATGTGTGTCCCACTATCCATAAACTTAAGACTGGTATCTAACTATTGCTTCAAGTCTCTGTGACCCATATACCATTGAGACAAAGGTAGTAGAAGAAAAATGTACCTTCCTATTCACTATAATTTTTTCAATAAAAAATTAAAAAGTAGTGAACATTGCAGAATTCTTAAGCCTTCATTTGCCCCTGAAGCCTTCGTGGTCATACTTTATGATAATTTCAAACACTTATGTAATGGAGAAATATAGATTTCATATAGAAGAAACACGTTACAGTCTGATTTTAGTCATTAGTCGAATAAACTACTGAATTTCTCATTCTTAAAATGTGTATTCTTTCTACCACAAAGAATTTATCAGATTTAAAGTGTTTAATATGATTTAATAATAAGCAAGTAATATTTGAACCACGATTTAAACCTTTGAAAATTATTCTGTCTGGTATCTGTTTCATTTTCATAAAGCAGGCTATGTTATCCCCACATTTATTATTACTGACATTTGTATGAAAACAGAATCTTTATCAAGTGTTAACCTGGGTTTTATATTTCTCATCTATTATATATTTCCCAACTGAAATCATAACTGTCTCAACATAGTTCAATAATTATTTGCTATATTACTGATTGTGTTATGACATTTTTGTGAAAAATCAAACTCCAAGGGACAATTATGAAATTTCATCATGGCCCTAATAATATAATGGGAAGTATGAACGTATTTGATCAAAACCGACAGCTGTGTTTTTAATAAATGGCTAAAACTTTATGTAAAAAGTAGAGTAACATAATTTTCTTGTCACCTTTGAGCAGAAATTTGTATGGGATTTTCCCTTTATGATATTCACGTTGCCTACTTTGTAAAATTACATGTGAGAAAAATGGAATCTTTTCACATTAACAAGACAAATGATGTGTTTCAGAAATGGCTTCTGTTTTCAGTCTGCCCATGCTATTGCACATATTATATTGGCAGGGTAGTGGTGGGGAGGTGTGGATATTGGTTGGGTAAAAGGAAAGGCCTGCTGACTCTCAGCTTATCAGACTGACTGGTCTGTAACACATGAATAAGATCGTTCAAGAATAGAGCCTGAGACAGAAGCCAAAAGGGAAGTGTGCCCACCAGCCTTACAGAATTTGGAGCAGGAAAGGTCTGAGGGGTTTGCTGCACTTTCACAGATGGTGTCTCTTTGTGCTATTCTTTTTGAAGACAAATTTGGATGGTTGTGCCTATAATTAGGCAACTGTGGCTGTATTGTTTTTTGCATGTAAATAATTGCAGGTGCAAAAATTATAAATGCAGAGTAGAGTCATAACCAACGGTCTTTTACAAATTAACTACCAATTGATTGCCAAAGTTTTATTATTTACATTGTAGTTTTATTTGCTGACACATTATATGTACTGCATGACACCATAGCTATTAATAATGAATTGACTATTTTTTGACTATTATGGTTTTATCTTTAGTTGATTTATTTCTGTGTCTTCTCCCCAGGGGTGATCTCAGACACTCTCAGGGTTTTAAATGCAACCTCTAGGTTGATGACTCCCTAGAACTACATACCACCAACCAATCACTCAACCAAGTTAAAAATGTGGGGGGTCATTATTATCTTTACTTTCACTTGGTTCTTGGGAGTTAATCACCGAGTCATCCCAATCTTTGCCCATTTCTTGATTTTACATGTTTATTATTATGATTGCCCTAGTTCAAGACTTCATCTGTCTAAATTACTAAAACAAACTCTGAATTTTTAATATTTTTTGAGGCAATGGACACTGTAGCAGCCTGGTGAAGCCCATTGACCTCTTCTCATAATATTTTTAGAAGAAAAAATGAGCACAAAACAAATACTTTAATTCATGAATGCATAGCAATCAATATATACATAAAATAAATTACAATGGATTACAAGGAAAATAGGTTGAGATACATTTATCAAAATGCTTAAGAAACAGATACCTAATATAGTAATATGCTTATTCATACATTAAATTAAAAATATTAGGAGTAGGATTAATATCTAGTATCATTTTTAAGCAGTGATAGGCATAAATAATATATTTTAAAGGGAAGTCTCTTCAGCAAATGATGTTGGGAAAACTAGATATCCATGTGCAAAAGATTGAACTTGGGCCTTATCATATGCCATGTTCACAAATTAACTCAAAAGCGAATTACAGACCTAAGCATAAGACTTAAAACTATAAAAGTCTTGGCAGAAAATATAGGGGGAAAGCTTTATGACCCCAGGTTTAGCAATAAATTCGTGGATATAACACGAAAAACACCAACAGCAAAAGCTAAAATAGACAAACGGGACGATATTAAACTTAAAAACGTCTGTGCGGCTGGGCGCGGTGGCTCACGCCTGTAATCCCAGCACTTTGGAAGGCTGAGGTGGGCGGATCACGAGGTCAGGAGATCGAGACCATCCTGGTTAACATGGTGAAACCCCGACTCTACTTAAAATACAAAAAATTAGCCGGGCGTGGTGGCAGGCACCTGTAGTCCCAGCTACTCCGGAGGCTGAGGCTGGAGAATGGCGTGAACCTGGGAGGCGGAGCTTGCAGTGAGCGGAGATCACGCCACTGCACTCCAGCCTGGGGAAAGAGTGAGACTCCGTCTCAAAAAAAAAAAAAAAAGTCTGTGCATCAAAAGGTACAATCAACAGAATGAAAGGCAACCTATAGAAAGGGAAAAAATATTTGTAAATCATGTATCTGATAAGGAATTAATATCCAGAATATGTATAGAACCCGCAACTCAATAACATGAAGCAAATAATCCAATTAAAAAGTGAGCAAAAGATTTGTATAGACATTTCTACAAGATGGTACACAAAGGGCCAACAAGCATATAAAAAGATGCTCAACATTACTAATCATTAGAGAAAAACCAACCCCAAAATCATATCAAAACCACAATAAGATACTGTCTCCCACTTATTAGGATGGCTACTATTAAAATAAAAGAAAAGAAAATAACAAATGTGAGGAGGTGAAGAAATTGGAATCCTTCTTGGTGGGATTGTAAAATGGTGTGACCACTATGGAAAATAGTCTGGTGGTTTCTCAAAAATTAAAAATAGAATTATCATATGATCCAGCAATCCCACTTCTGGATATATATCCAAAGGAATTAAATGCAGGTTCTCAATGAGATATTTGCATATGTATGCTCATAGCAGCATTGTTCATAATAACTGAGAGGTGGAAGCAACCCAAATGTCATATATGGATGAGGGAATAAACAAAATGCAGTATATACATATAATGATGAAATATTATCCAGCTTGAAATAGGAAGGAGATCTAGTCACATGCTACAACATGAATAAATCTTGAGGACACTATGCTAAAGGAAATGAGCCAGTCACAAAAACATAAATACTGTGTGATTTCTCTTACATGAAGTAACTAAACTGTCAAACTCAAAGAAAACAGAATGTAGAATGGTGGTAGCCAGGGGTTGGAAGGAAGGCTAAACGTCCAATTGCTCTTTAACGAGTCAAGTTGCAATTGTTCAATGTTAAAAAAGTTCTGGAGATCTGTTGGAAAACAATGTGAATATACTTAACATTACTAAACATACACTTAAAAGTGGTTAAGATGGTAAATATTATGTTATCTTTTTTAACTGTAATTATGAATAAATAAACCAGGAAGAAGTTGAATCCCTGAATAGACCAATAACAGGCTCTGAAATTGAGGCAATAATTAATAGCCTACCAACCAAAAAAAGTCCAGGACCAGATGGATTCACAGCTGAATCCTACCAGAGGTACAAGGAGGAGCTGGTACCATTCCTTCTGAAACTATTCCAACCAAGAGAAAAAGAGGGAATCCTCCCTAACTCATTTTATGAGGCCGTTATCATCCTGATAACAAAGCCTGGCAGAGAAACAACAAAAAAAGAGAATTTTAGACCAATATCCCTGCTGAACATCGATGCAAAAATCCTCAATAAAATACTGGCAAACCGAATCCAACAGCACATCAAAAAGCTTATCCACCATGATCAAGTGGGCTTCATCCCTGGGATGCAAGACTGGTTCAACATACGCAAATCAATAAACGTAATCCAGCATATAAACAGAACCAAAGACAAAAGCCACATGATTATCTCAATAGATGCAGAAAAGGACTTTGACAAAATTAAACAGCCCTTCATGCTAAAAACTGTCAATAAATTAGGTATTGATGGGACGTATCTCAAAATAATAAGAGCTGTCTATGACAAACCCACAGCCAATATCATACTGAATGGGCAAAAACTGGAAGCATTCCCTTTGAAAACTGGCACAAGACAGGGATGCCCTCTCTCACCACTCCTATTCAACATAGTGTTGGAAGTTCTGGCCAGGGCAATCAGGCAGGAGAAAGAAATAAAGGGTATTCAATTAGGAAAAGAGGAAGTCAAATTGTCCCGTTTGCAGATGACATGATTTTATATTTAGAAAACCCCATTGTCTCGCCCAAAATCTTCTTAAGCTGATAAGCAACTTCAGCAAAGTCTCAGGATACAAAATCAATGTGCAAAAATCACAAGCAGTCTTATACACCAATAACAGACAAACAGAGAGCCAAATCATGAGTGAACTCCCATTCACAATTGCTTCAAAGAGAATAAAATACCTAGGAATCCAACTTACAAGGGACGTGAAGGACCTCTTCAAGGAGAACTACAAACCACTGCTCAATGAAATAAAAGAGGATACAAACAAATGGAAGAACATTCCATGCTCATGGATAGGAAGAATCAATATCGTGAAAATGGCCATACTGCCCAAGGTAATTTATAGATTCAATACCATCCCCATCAAGCTACCAATGACTTTCTTCACAGAATTGGAAAAAACTACTTTAAAGTTCATATGGAACCAAAAAAGAGCCCGCATCGCCAAGTCAATCCTAAGCCAAAAGAACAAAGCTGTAGGCATCATGCTATCTGACTTCAAACTATACTACAAGGCTACAGTAACCCACACAGCATGGTACTGGTACCAAAACAGAGATATAGACCAATGGAACAGAACAGAGCCCTCAGAAATAATACCACACAATTTGGCTCCCGAATCCATTCTCTGAACTACACCATCTTCTCTGATGAGAAATCATTGTTTCTCTATTTTTCCATATTAATGTTCTTGTATATTCCTATTTGCTTAAATTTTAGAGGGCAACTTATTTACATCATCCACTGCTGCTTACCAGCAGTTTGACCTTAAGCAAGTCATTTATGCCCTCAGTCCCTCCATTTCCTCACCTATAAAAGACAGAGAGCATCAAGAGCTGAGCTGAGCTGACAGCTAAGCTGCTAGGTGACAGTGGTCAATTCAGACAAGCAAACATGAGGGTAACAGTCAAGCTTTTAATCACTTACTGCAATAATTTATTCCAAAGGCTAAATCAGAGAAAGCACCAACTTCACTGTCTCATGTTTCCTCCATAGAACAGTGCCAGGTGAGGGTCAGATGGATGACAGCAGACATGGGGAATTGTTTCACTGAGGAGGGAGTGGCAAAAAAAAAATGGTTCTGAAAGTTTTATGAACCTGGAAGCTTGAAGGAGAGAGGAGTGGGAAGGCTTGAGTGAAAAGTACTGAGTATGGAGTCAGAGTGGAGAAAAGGTGTCTTCCAGGCCCCCTTACTTCCTCCCCTTAAGGAGATTTTAGTGAAAGCACCTAAGGAAAACTGCTGTCAAAGGACCTTAATAAAGAGGTCTCTGAATAGCGTACCTGGGCCAGGATGGGAGACATATATGAGACATGGCTGGTCAGCAAACCCTGAGTCTCTTACTGCAACTCCCTTAGAGACTGCAGTGCATTGACTGGGCACCAAGTCTGGCGTGGGAGGACAGCTTTGAAACTCCAGGAGGCCTGCCAGGTAAAGTAATTGCCTGTGCTCCTGCCTGAAAGATCACATATAGGTTTTTCTTTTTTTTGCCCAGGAGCTGTTATTATTATCAACTTCATAGGGCTATTATGAGCAATAAATGAGTTAATGTGTCAATCCAAGGGTGATTTCTTATGACAAAAGAATAAAGGACCTTCCAATTATAATTTTTATATGAATTGACCATATGAAGACAGAAGTATTTTTAAAATATGTGACAGTTATATTTTCATTATATATTCATTGACATTTAACTATGTTTCTACATTTTAAGTGTGTTTTAATAACTAGAAGGTTGTCTCTCATAGGTTTAGCTCATCAAGACACTGAGAAGAACAATCCTCAGCTGCTCCAGTCCCTACAACCCTTTTCTTTGATTACGCCAGGTACATCACTCATTCTTAGTTGCTTTCTAGAACCAAATACCAACTAACAACTGAAGTGAGAGAGGGGGAATTGACAAATTCATAGATACCACTATAGTCATGAACATAATTCCAGGACTAATTACTTGTTTAACCAGATGTTCTGCCTGCATTCAATCTATCCATGTTTTAAATTTTTTTCAATGACTTTTACATGTCATAGTAATGACCCACTCCTAATTAATATTGCACTTTGTATTACATATAACTAGCTTTCTTGAAATAGAACTCTCAAGATAGAGTACAATTAAACCTGATCTATTACATTACCAACTTGTGTTACTCCTTCTATATGAAAATATTTAGGTAAAATAGTTGTGCCTTTCTAAGGTATTTTGTAGTAAAGCAAAAAATAAAAAAGAAAAAAGTAGCAAGAAAATTTACCCTCGATGTATTTTACTACAGCTTCAGTTTGTGTGCATTAGACATACAACACATCTAACTTTGCATGAACGTATACACAGAATGAAATCACACTGTTTTCAAAAGATATTTTAAAATAAAACCCTAAATTATGGAAATGGGAATATATGAAAAACATCAGACATGGAAAGGATACATTGAATCTATATGAATCCAAAAGATCATTTTTCTAAAATACCAATAAAACAGATTTTTATGGACCTGATTTAATAAAACAAAAACCAAAAGAACTTAAGATCACTTATGAATTCAGATGCAATTTTTTGAATAAAATATTAGCAAAGAGAACTAACAGAATCTAAAATGT
The DNA here is from genome assembly GCF_028885625.2 of Pongo pygmaeus. Classification (NCBI taxonomy): domain Eukaryota; kingdom Metazoa; phylum Chordata; class Mammalia; order Primates; family Hominidae; genus Pongo; species Pongo pygmaeus. Next base: position 112,157,627 of record NC_072384.2, on the reverse strand, counting down.
ATTTTAGAAAAGAATACACTAAGATCAAGTGGCAGCTCAGCTGCCTTTTTAATGCTGTTCTGAGAAAGTAAGGACTTGCACCTGACCCACACCATAGAAGGCCTTTGACACTATATTTATAAGAAGAGGCTTTCCAGGTCAACTGAAACTCACTCTAGGAATTAACTTTTACTAAGAACATTACCGGAGCAAGCACAGTACACCTGCTAGCCTGGTTTTCTTGTCTCAGTTCCTTGAGATGAAAATGTATTGTTTCACTTTTTGAGTACAGTTTTCAATATACATCTTTATTTTCTTTTATTTTTATTTATTTTTTATTTTTTTAGACTGAGTCTTGCTCTGTTACCCAGTTGGAGTGTGGTGCAATCACAGCTCACTGGAGCCTCGACCTCTTGGGTTCAGGCAATCCTCCTGTTTCAGCCTCTTGAGTAGCTGGGACCACAGATGCATGTCACTACACCCAGATAATTGTTTTTTACTGTTTGTAGAGACAGGATCTCCCTATGTTACCCAGGTTAGACTCAAACTTCTGGACACAAGTTATCCTCCCGCCACAGCCTCACAAAGTGCCAAGATTACAGGCTTGAGCCACTGCGCCCAGCCTTCATTTTTATTATATATGATAAGTTCCTCTCAAACAACCTTTTGCCAAATTGTGTGTGTGTGTGTGTGTGTGTGTATAATTATAAAAAATAATTATAAGAGTATGGTCGTGGAAAGCGAGTACTTCTTCTGTAATAGGGGATGTGGCATTTTGAAGGCTTAATTGAACTGGATGAGCCATTGAGACATACAGGGTTTAGCCTATAAATTAACTTTGACAAAGTTATGTAACAATTTTACTGATATCTTATCAAGAGAGTCATAGAGGTTATCGGATGGGCTTGAAACCAGTTTCTGGGAGTTTGATTCCTTCCTTTCTCATTTAGGTTTTCCTGTAGGCTGGCTCTTCGAATGTGTGGTAGGGTGGTGGACAGCCATAAAGCCGCTCTAAATTAGCAGATGGTTGTTCAATTGTTAGTACTTTTTGTTTTGAAGCAAAGGCTTCTCAGATCATAAAGATTATTAGTATAACTGCTGTTAGTGAGATAAATGACCATATGGATAAGAAAATATTTCACGTGGTGTATGCATCAGGATAATCAGAGTAACGTCGAGGCATACCGGATAGGCCAAGGAAGTGCTGTAGAAAAAGGTTAAATTAACACCTATGAATATAATGGTGAAGTAGATTTTAGCATAGGTCTGACTAAGTGTATAGCCTGAAAATAAGGAGAATCAGTGGACAAAGCCTCCTATAATGGCGAGCACTGCTACTATTGATAGGACATAGTGGAAATGGGCTACAACATAATATGTGTCATGTAAGATAATATCTGGTGTTGAATTAGCTAATAAGGTGCCGGTTAAACCTTTACTGTGAAAAGGAAAATTAATCGTAGGGCACAGAATGTTGCGGGAGATCATTTGATGTTACCACCATGCAGGGTAGCTAATCAGCTAAAGACCTTGACGCCAGTAGGGATAGCAATAATTATGGTAGTAGAGGTGATGTGTGCTCGTGTGTCTGCATCTATCCCTACTGTAAATATATGGTGAGCCCATATGATAAATCCTAAGAAGTCAATTGATATCATGGCTCTATGCCCATGTATCCAAACGATTCCTTTTTTCCAGAATAATATGTTACCATGTGGGAGATTATCCCGAAGCTTTGTACCAGCAGAATACATGTTGGTACAAGATTAGGTCACCCCCACCAGCAGGGTCAAACAAAGAAGTATTGAGGTTATTGTCAGTTAATAGTGTCGTAATGCCGGAGGCTAGGACTAGAAGGGAAAGGAGTAGGACTGCCGTAATGAGGACTGATCAGACGAAAAGGGGTGTTTGATATTGGGATATAGCTGGAGGGTTTATGTTAATAATAGTGGTAATAAAGTTAATGGCCACTAAAATAGAAGAGACACCTGCCAAGTGGAGCGAGAAGATGGTCAGGTCCACAGAGGCTCCTGCATGTGCTAGGTTTCCTGCTAAAGGGGGATAAACTGTCCAGCCGGTTCCAGCGCCGGCTTCCACTATTGAAGACGCAAGTAACAGTAGAAAAGATAGGGGGAGAAGTCAGACGCTCATATTATTTATCCGGGGGAATGCCATATCGGGTGTACCAATTATCAGCGGGACTAGCCAGTTGCTGAAACTCCCAATTAGGATTAGTATCACCATAAAGAAGATTATAACGAATGTGTGGGCGGTAACAATAACATTGTAGATCTGATAATCTAGCAGAGTTCCTGGTTGGCCTAGTTCTGCTTGAATTAGGAGGCTTAAGGTAGTGCCTACTATCCCCGCCCATGCGCCGAATAACAGGTATAGTGTTCCGATATCTTTGTGGTTAGTTGAAAACAATCATCAATTGGTGAACACAGGGGGGCGGGGGGAGGGGGTGTAAAATGGCTGAGCAAGCATTAGACTGTAAATCTAAAGACAGAGGTCAAGGCCACTTTTCACCAGCCCTGAAGGTGGTTTCTCATGTTGAATTGCAAATTCAAAGGAGCAGCTTCAATCCTGCCAGGGCTTCTCCTGCCTTTTTTCCCCAACGGTGGGAGAAGTAGATTGAAGCCAGTTGATTAGGGGGTTTAGCTGTTAACTAAATTTTCGTGGGTTTGAATTCCACCAGTCTAGTAAGGGCTTAGCTTAATTAAAGTGGTTTATTTGTGTTCAATTGATGCAGAATAGAGTCTTGCAGCCCTTAGGTCTGTTACAGAAATTAAGTGTCATTTACTTACTAAGGGCTTTGAAGGCACTTGGTCTTATTTAAACTAAATTTCTAAGTTATAGTTAGTATTAATGGAGAGGTGGGTAAGAGGAGGGTAGAAGAGATGACAAGTGAGGAGGGAGTAGTGTGGGTTTTGCGATTTCGAATTGTCATTTTAGTTTCATATTATTAGATGTGGGGAATAGTGTTACTGAGATGGAATAAATGAGGTGTATGTAAGAGTACAGGTTGAGTAGGGATATGATAGCTATAATGGTTGGGGTGATAAGGCTATCATTTTTTGTAAATTCTTGGATGATGATTCATTTAGGCAGGAACCCTGTAATGCGGGTAAACCTCGTAGGGATAGTAGAATTAGTGGAGTTACAGGTGTCAACCATGCTAATTTCTTTCAGGCATGAGATAGTGACAGGGTTGTGATACTTATACTCAGGTTGAGTGCTAGAAATGCGGTTGTTGTTAAGGTAAATAATCAGATTTAGAGTGGTAATGTTTGGGTCATAAATTAGTACTGCTATTATTCAACCTATGGATTGAGGAGTAGACTAGGATTTTACACAGTTGTGTTTGGTTAAGTCCCCCTCAACTGCCCACTATAATGGATAGAATTGTGATAGACAGGAGGATGTTCAGGTTTGTTGATGGGAAGATTTGAAACATAATCGAGATAGGGGCTACTTTTTGTCATGTGAGGAGAAATGTATCATGCTCGAAGGAAGTAACAATTAATCAGTAGACACTCACGCACATATGCTCACACACATATGCTCATGCATGTACCCTCACGCACATACGCTCAATTTGAAGAACTACTTCCGATTAAATCTGCAAACTCCACTCCCTCCATCTCTGACTTTACCATCAACCTAGATAAATGTACCCTTGCCAAACCCCAAAAACAAGATACTAAAATGCAACCCAGTCAGAGCCCAGAAATCATATTTTAACCACGAACGCTCCAACAGCTACCCCTTGGTTGATGGAATTTTCTAAAAAATCTTAAGGCCCTCCTACCAAATAAACCCTCCATTCTGTGTAATAAATAGAGTAACTAAACCTCTGCCCTAATACTAATATAATACCTTGAGCGTATCCCTCAGAAAGCGCTGCCCCAATATAACATACCCCTAAATCAACCATATTCAAATTATGAGTCATCCTCTCAGCCAAACCTCTGCCAATTCATCTTTAAAGAACCTGAATTTCCAGAACTGTAAATAACCATTTATATTTACTTCTTTCTTTCTCACATTTTAATTTTCACTTACGTATTCCATGCAGTTAGTATAGTTCAAGTATTCAAAGCAAGACAGTGAAAATGTCTAGATGGGTTCACACAACCTCATAAACAGATAGGTTTGGTCCTGGCCTTTTTTATTAGCTCTTAATAAGATTACACATGCAAGTATCCCCACCCCAGTGAAAATGCCCTCTAGATCACCCAGATTAAAAGGAGCAAGTATCAAGCACACACAAATGCAGCTCAAAATAGTTTGCTCAACCACACCCCTACGGGAAACAGCAGTGATAAATCTTTAGTAATAAACAAAAGCTTAACTAAGCTATACTAATATTTGGGGTTGGTTAACTTCATGCCAGCCACCACGGCCATATGATTAACCCAAGCTAATAGAACTTGGCATAAAGAATGTTTAAGGTCTATCCTCAATAAAGCTAAGTTGTAAAAAACTCCATCTAAGTTGTAAAAACCTCCAGCTGAAATCAAATATACTACAAAGTGGCTTTAATACCCTGAAGACACAATAGCTAAGACCCAAACTGGGATTAGATACCCCACTACACTTAGCCCTAAAGTCGAATAGTTACATTAACAAAACCATTCGCCAGAGTACTACAAGCAACAGCTTAAAACTCAAAGGACTTGGCGGTGCTTTACATTCCTCTAGAGGAGCCTGTTCTACAATAGACCAACCCCGATACAACTCACCACCTCTTGCCCCCAGCCTGTATACCACCATCTTCAGCAAACCCTAAAAAGGTTATAGAGTAAGCATAAGTATACACATAAAAAATGTTAGGTCAAGGTGTAACCCGTGAGGTGGCAAGAAATGGGCTACATTTTCTATGTCCAGGAAATCTCATGAAAACCTTTGTGAAATCTGAAGGCTCAAGGAGGATTTAGCAGTAAACCAAGAGCAGAGTGTTTGGTTGAATAAGGCCATGAAGCACGTACACAGAGCCTATCACCCTCCTCAAATATTACTCTAGAAATCACTATTACTAATAATTTTCTACACATCTATAGAGGAGATAAGTTATAACATGGTAAGCATATTGGAAAGTATGCTTGGACAAACCAAAGTGTAGCTTAACCCAAAGCATCTGGCTTATGCCCAGAAGATTTCATCATGGCCTGATCACTTTTAGCTAACTCTAGCCCCAAACCTTGCTAAAAATGTTATCAAACTATCTTAATCAAACCATTTACTTAGACAAAAGTGTAGGCAATAGAAATTTTTACCTTGGTGCAATAGACATAGTACAGTAAGGGAAAGATGGAAGAGCTATATCAAGCACTAAAAAAGCAAAGACAAGCCCTTATACCTTCTGCATAATCTATTAACTAGAAATAACTTTACACAGAGAACTATAGCCAAGTCCCCCAAAACCAGATGAGCTACTCAAGAACAGCTGAAAGACCACACTCACCTATCTGGCAAAATAGTGGGAAGATTCATGAGTAGCAGTGACAACCCTACTGAGCCTGGTGAGAGCTCATTGTCCAAGATAGAAACTTAGTTCAACTTTAAACTTACCCAAAGAATTACTTAATTCCCCTGTAAGTTTAATTGTTAGTCTAGAGAGGGACAACTCTTTAGACCTTAGGAAACAACCTTCCTACAGAGAGTAAAAATTATTAGCACCACAGTTGGCCCAAAAGCAGCCACCAATTAAGAAAGCATTTAAGTTCAACATCGAACTATCTTAAATTCTAATCACTCTACTGAACTCCTAACATCACATTGGACTAATCTATTACTTAATAGAAGCAATCACGTTAATATAAGTAACGTGAAGACATTCTCCATTACATAAGCTTACATCAGACCGGAATAACCCACTGACAGTTAACAGTCCAATATTAATAAATGATATAATAAGCACCCTGTTATTTTCACTGTTAACCCAACACAGTCATACTCTAAGGAAAGATTACAAAAAGTAAAAGGAAATCGGCAAATCTTACCTTGCCTGTTTACCAAAAACACCATCTCTAGCATTATCAGTATTAGAGGCACTGCCTGCCCAGTGACATATGTTCAACAGCCGCGATATCCTAACCGTTCAAAAGTAGCATAATCACTTGTTCCCTAAATAGGGACTTGTATGACTGACCAGACAAGGGTTCAGCTGTGCTTTACTTTTAACCAGTGAAATTGACCTATCCGTGAAGAGGCAGATATAAACAAATAAGATGAGAAGACCCTATGCGGCTTTAATTCATTAATGCAAATAAAAACTCAAGCCTACAGGCCCTAGCTTACTATCCCCATATTAAAAATTTTAAACTGCTTGGCTGGGTGCAGTGACTCACGCCTGTAATCCCAGCACTTTGGGAGGCCGAGGCGGGGGCATCACCTGAGGTTAGGAGTTCAAAACCAGCCTGGCCAACATGGTGAAACCCCATCTCTACAAAAATACAAAAATTAGTTGGGCATGATGGCAGGTGCTGGTAATCCCAGCTACTCGGGAGGCTGGGGTGGAAGAATTGTTTGAACCCAGGAGGCAGAGGTTCCAGTGAGCCAAGACCACACCATTGCACTCCAGCCTGGGTGACAGATGGAGACTCCGTCTCAAGAAAAAAAAAAAAAAAAAATTGGTTGAGGTGACCACAGAGCATCTGAACAATCTAAGACCATACTAGTCCAAGTGAGTTTCTACACATTGACCCAGTAATTTGATCAACGGAATAAGTTACCCTAGGGATAACAGCACAGTCCTATTCTAGAGTCCATATCGACAATAGGGTTTACAACCTCAATGTTGGATCAGGACATCCTATTGTGTTGCCACTATTGAAGGTTCGTTTGTTCAATGATTAATGTCCTATGTGATCTGAGTTCAGACCGGAGTAATCCAGGTTGTTTTCTATCTAGTTAACATTTCTCCTTTATATATATACTTCACATAAATATGATATATGTATATATATGAAGTGTGTATATATATACACTTCACTATAAAGTATATATACTTCATAGTATGTATATGAAGTGTGTGTGTGTGTATATATATATATATATAAAGTTACAGAAGTATAATCCTTACTTTCTTGAAAGTGACAGAATATTTATTCCTTGGAAATACTTAACCTGACCTCCAGGTGGTAGAACAGAAGAATTATCTCATACCCTCTCTTCCTTAGCTCATCTTAGTCCTCGTATTCATCATGCGTTGCATGTATTATTATTTTTTCCTGAAAATCATAACATATATGAGTATATAAAAAATTCATTTGTATGTAATAAGTACATAAAAAGTAAACATTTATATAAATTTATACATACACACATACATATAATATTAGTCTCAACAGTTTATAATTATGAATTAGCTTCTACTTATCTTTTACATATAACTTAACCAAAAACTTGGAGTGAATTCCATAGCTTCACCTCTCTGGTCTTATTCTCTTACTGCCAACCTCCCAGCCTCTGCTACCAAGGACTCCCGTCATGTCACAGCTGGGCTAGGTACTCCCTCACCTGCTCTTAAGACCCAGGTGCCTGATCCCTTCAAAGCACAAATAAAACCAGTTATTGACAAGACATGGTGGCTCATGCTGTAATCCCAGAAATTTGGGAGGCTGAAGTGGGAAGATTCCCTTAAACCTGGAATTTGAGAGCAACTTGGGCAACAGAGTAGGAACCCATCTTTACAAAAAACAAAACAAAACAAAAAAACAGCCCAGTATGGTGAAGTATACCTGTAGTCTCAGTTACTCGAGGGTCAGAGGTAGGAGGATCGCTTAAGTCCAGGAGGTCAAGACTGAAGTGAGCCATGATTGTACCAGTGTGCTCCAGCCTGGGTGACAGAGTGAGAACTCATCTCAAAGAAAGAAGAAGAGAAAATCATTAGTTATCAACATAATTTTGTTAATAATAAGAATGGTTATTTGGAGAGAAAGAGGCCCAAAATTAACTTCCATATCCCTGTCCATGTGTTGTCGATGAAGATATCCCCCACTACTGAGACCCTCTGACCACGTTCAGACCTTAGGGATTAGTCTCTTTATCTTCCCCTAGGTCTTTTTGCCTCTTATTCAGTTCAAAGCTCATCTCATTTTCTGTTTCTGATTTAGTGGAAACATCAATTGTCATATTAGGAAATACTCCACACAGAATATGGTGTGGATCCCTTAGACAAGTTTTAATAGTGCATTTTCCAAAAGCATGATTTCTTCAGTCGTAAATTATACCATATGTCAGTGCTGTGCTGATAAATGTTTAATAACTACTCTCCAAAAATAGGGGAAAAAAGCCCCAATTTTTTGAGCTTACTGATTTTCATGGTATAAATATTTCTAACATCTTCCCATTTGAGCAATCAGTGTGGATTTTGGAAGAGATGTCCAGGTATCACACCATTATGTAGTATTTCCACCATATAGGTTCAGTGGATGTAAATGAACTCAATTACACAGAAGATAGTAAAATATAGTAAACTAATCAGGAAATAATGAATTTCTAGTATATATTATCTTTGTTTTAATAACATTTAATTGTGGGTTTATATAGTTTAATATTTAGTAATGGTTGTTTAATGAAAAGCTCTCAAAATTCTAGAAATTTTTAACAGTTGGCTTTGTACACTGGGTACTACCACCTGTGAATATGAACAGCCCTGTAAAGGTAATGCTAGGCTGAGGCCAGTTCAGTTGCTTATCATTTTTCTCTATAAGAGCACCAAGAGATTCGGCCAACACCTCATGCATGGTATGAACTGATTGTAGCCCCTAGTCTCTTGTGAGCAAATGCTGAATAAAACACACACACACATACACACACACTTTTCAAGAAAGAACCATCTCTTTAGCCTCTTTAGGGATAGGGCAGCTTAGCTCAAAATTTGTAAAGAAAAAGCATTTGACTCTTCAGCATCATTTTCTGCTAACATTTTTCATTTAAATTATTAAACTGTATACTTAGCTGCACTCATTCTAACTTTTGCATTCAAGTTTTCCACAAGAATAATGAGTAGATTTTATTTCTGTTTGACTAAAAGGTTTAGAAAAGTGGTCCCTCTCAGATTAAACAAGAGTTTCTGTCTCAAAGATTAACTCCTCTGTACCCCACAAGCTTACTGCTCTAGCTCTTAAAATGGTAATTTTCCACCTTCAACTATGTTTAGATTCAGTTTCCACTGACGAACCTTAAATCTTCTTTATGACCATAGCTTGTTGGGAGAAAAAATATTATTACATGAAGGTAACCAGCAGAGATGTTGTGTAGCATGGTCTAGCACTAGCACGAAAAGACAAGGTTTTTCATGTCCACAGGTAACTAGATTAAGGTTTCCAAACATGGGCATGTATCTGAATTCACTCAGAGATTCTGCCTGAGTACGTTTTGTTTAAAGAAGAGAATCTGACTATCTTCAAAATTCTCCTATTGATTCTAGGAAGAGGTGTAAGTAGCACTGGCCTAGCATAAGATGTCTATGATGGTAAAATGATTAGCAAAGCCTAATATGATGCAGATATTTCAGGCCATATGTTAGTTTGAAATTGGCATAGAACATATGGGCATGCTACAAATGAGCCAACTACCAAATACACGAGTCCCCTCTTAGAGAATATTTAGTTCTCTGTTGTTATGTGAAACTTCTATGTCGTTAATTTCAATAATAAAAATCTCAGTGCTTTAAATGCCTGTGACCTCCTGGGCCTGTTATATCACAGGCACTTAAAGAACCCTATTTCTAATTTGCATATTATGTGAGGTAGGTATTAAGAGCCTGATTTGGGGGTCTCTGAGAGCCTCAAGCAGCTTGCAATTTCTAGTATGGAGCAGACTTGTTGGCTTCCAGTGAAGAGTTGAAGTGATCAAAATATCTTGAAATAGTAGGTCTCTGGAATTCAAATTGTCTATCTGAGGGCAGCCTTCAGGTTTCATTGTTTCTCTGAAACTTATTTTTAAGTACATTTTAACAAGCATTTTCACTAAAATATGTGAATTTTATTGAAAAAATATATCATGATATAACTAAATGTCACTGATATGAGAAAGGTTTTCACACTGTTCAAACATAATAGATGGAGAAAGACAAAGCAATTTGAATAATTAACTTTTCTTTGAAGTAGTAACTCCTAACATTTTTTAAAATGGTGAGTTTTTAAAAAAGAATTAGAGATTTTTGGAATTTAAGAATGCTTTTTTGTTACCTTTTTCTAAACAAATTCTGTATTGCATATTTCCTTTAATAAGGAAAATAAGGTGGAATTAACTTTGCTTGGAATACTTTTGAATTTTAAAATGTTTTAGAACCTCAAATATATAAACCAAGGAACATTAATGTGAAGTGATTCACAGTAAGAGACATCTGGTAATCTTCCACATTTTAAAAAATGTACTTCATGTAAAGTTTAAGTCATCTTGCTGTATGAGAATTTGCAAAAATTTCTAAGCCTGGAAGAATTAGGTGTAGAGGTTAAAATGCTAGGTTGGTAAAAACTGAGGTAAATTTTCTCCAAGTAAAAGACTCATCTGTGATGGTTAATATTGAGTGTCAGCTTGATTGGATTTAAGGATACAAACTATTTTTCCTGGCTGTATCTATAAGGGTGTTGCTAAAAGAAATTAACATTTGAGTAAGTGGACTGGGAGAGGCAGACTCACGCTCAATATGGGTGGGCACCATCTAATCAGCTGCTAGTGCTGCTAGAATAAAGCAGACGGGAGCAGATGGAAGAGCAGACTTGCTGAGTCTTCCAGCCTTCATCTTTCACCCATACTGAATGCTTCCTGCCCTCAGACATCAGACTCCAATTTCTTCAGCTTTTGGACTCTTTGACTTAACACCAGTGGTTTGCCAGAGGCTCTTGGGTCTTTGGCCACTTTGGCCACAGACTGAAGGCTGGACAGTTGGCTTCCCTACTTTTGAGGTTTTGGGACTCAGACTGATTTACACTGGGATCCTTGATTCTCAATTTGCAGATGTCCTATCCTGAGACCTTACCTTGTGATCCTGTGAGTCAATTTTCCTTCATAAACTCTCTTTCCTATATATCCTTTTAGTTCTGTTCCTCTAAAGAACGCTAATACAAATTTTGATACCAGGAGTGAGGTGTTGCTAAAAAAATACCTGGAAATGTGGAAGCCACTTTGGAAATGGACAACAGGCAGAGATTGTTTCCTTGTTTGAATATGGAGAGTTCAGAAGAAGATAGGAAGATGTGGGAAAGTTGCAACTTCCCAGAGACTTGTTGAGTGGTTTTGACCAAAATGCTGATAGTGATATGGAGAATGAAGTGCAGGCTGAGGTGGTCTCAAATGGATATGAGGAATTTATTTGGAACTGAAATAAAGGTGGTTCTTGCTATGCTTTAGCAAAGAGACTGGCAGCATTTTGCCCCTGCCCTAGAGACCTGTGGAATTTTGAACTTGGGAAATATGATTTAGGGTATCTGGCAGAAGAAATTTCTAAGCAGCAAAGCATTCAAGATGTGACTAGGGCACTGCTAAAAGCATTCAGTTTTATGCATTCACAAAGATATTGTTTGGAATTGGAACTTATGTTTAAAAAGGAAGCAGAGAATTAAAGTTCAGCAAATTTGCAGGCTGATAATGCAATAGAAAAGAAAAACCTATTTTCTGACGAGAAATTCAAGCTGGCCACAAAAATTGGCATAAGTAAGAAGGAGCCAAATGTTAATCACCAAGACAATGGGGAAAATGTCTCCAGGGCATGTCAGAGGTCTTCATGGCAACCCTCGCATCACAAGCCAAAAGGCCTAGGAGGAAAAAATGGTTTCATGGGCTGGTCCCAGGGCCTTGCTGCTTTGTGCAGTCTCAGGACTTGGTGCCCTGCATTCCAGCCATTGCTAAAAGGAGCCAGCATACAGTTCAGGCCATGGCTTCAGAGGGTGCAATCCCCAAGCCTTGGCAGCTTCCACGTGGTGTTGAGCCTGCAGGTGCACAGAAGTCAAGAATTGAGGTTTGAGAACCTCTGCCTAGATTTCAAAGGATGTATGGAAATGTCTGCATGTCCAGGAAGAAGTTTGTTGCAGTGGAAGAGCTCTCATGGAGAACCTCTGCTAGGGCAGTACGGAAGGGAAAGGTGGGGTTGTAGCCCCCACACAGAGTCCCTACTGAGGCGCTGCCTAGAGGAGCTGTGAGAAGAGGGCCACCATCCTCTGGACCCCAGAATGGTAGATCCATCGACAGCTTCACTGTATGCCTGGAAAAGCTGCAGATACTCAGTGCCAGGCCTTGAAAGCAGCCAGGAGGAAGGCTGTACCCTGCAGAGCCACAGGGGCGGAGCTGCCCAAGGCCTTCAGAGCCCACTTCTTGCATTCTTGCATCAACATGACCTGGATGTGAGACATGGAGTCAAAGGAGATCATTACAGAGTTTTAATGGTTGACTGCCCTGCTGGATTTTGGACTAGAATGGCGGCACCTGGAGCCCCTTCATTTTGGCCAATTTCTCCCATTTGGAATGAGTGTATTTACCCAATGTCTAAACTCCACTGTATCTAGGAAGTAACTAACTTGCTTTCAATTTTACAGACTCATAGGTGGAAGGTACTTGTCTCAGATGAGACTTTGGATGTGGACTTTTAGGTTAATGCTGTAATGAGCTAAGACTTTTGGGGGTCTGTTGGGAAGGCATGATTATGTTTTGAAATGTGAGGTCATGAGACTTAAGAGAGGCCAGGGGCAGACTGATATGGTTTGGCTGTGTCCTCACCCAAATCTCATCTTGAATTGTAGTTCCCATAATCCCCATGTGTTATAGGAGGGACCCAGTGGGAGGTAATTTAGTAATTTAGGGCTGTTACCCTCATGCTGCTGTCATGCTAGTGAGTGAGTTCTTACAAGATCTGATGGTTTTATAAGGGGCTTTTCTCCTTCTGCTCATTCTTATCCTTCCTACCACCATGTGAAGATGAATGTGTTTGCTTCCCCTTCCGCCATGGTTGTAAGTTTCCTGAGGCTTCCCCAGCCACGTGGAACTGTCAGTCAATTAAACCTCTTTTCTTTATAAATTACCCAGTTTGGGGTAGGTCTTTATTAGCAGCATGAGAACGGACTAATACATCATTTTTACTAAATAAAATTATATATTGAGTCAAATAATAATCACCTAATTAATGTAAAAGAGAGATTTACAAAGCATTCCGTAATTGATTTTTTAACATAAAACCCTCATTGTATATTTGGTGTTTAAAGTAACCGTGTAAAATTGAATGACAATTATACTGACTCTATTCAGTATTACTCTCTTCTATTTTTGTTTACTCTATAATGGGTGAGAGTAATTACGTAAGTGTTCTGTTACCAGTGGAGGGTGACCAGGTTCTTGGTGTTTTGAACAAAAAATTGGGAAAAATGCACGAACAAAGCAATAAAATAAAAGCACAGATTTATTAAAACAAAAGTACTCTACACAGAGTGGGAATAGCCTTGAGCAAGTGACTCCAGAGTGCTGGTTACAGAATTTGCTGATGTTTAAATACCCTGGAGAGGTTTCCCATTTGTTACTTGCTTTACACCCTATTAATGAAGTGGTGGCCCCCAACCAGTCAGACCGGTCTTGGAAGGTGACCAAACAGAGACTGAAGTGAAGTTACAAAGTCACACCCCTATGCAAATGAAGACAAGGCCGATGACCAGTCTGATTGGTTTCAGGAGGAGACCAATCAGAAGTACTTCACTTTCTCCTCCGCAATGCAGAAATGGGGGAGTGTGGTGTTGCAAAGGGAGTAGCCTTTGATCCCTTTGTTACTCGAGAGTGGAGAGGTGGGGTTTTCCTTTTGATTCCATTCTAGGAAATCAGCACAGATCGGCCTTAGGTTCTCTGCCTTCAGACCCTATTCTCCTGCCTCACAACCGTCATTTGCAGATTTCATCACAACTCACATGTTCATCCTTGTTTACTAATGAAAGTGTTTCATAGAATTCAGTTTCACAATTAAATAGAACTTAAGGAACTATTTTCCCTTTTTTTCTCTGATTTCTCATCACTTGAAAACTAGAAAGCAAAAGGAAGATGTTTATGAATAACTGAAAACATGTGCAGACATTCAGTTTTCCCTTTTCATAACATTTACCAAGATGTTTCACATGTGTCTTTCCTCTCCTATTGGTGTTCCTTCATTCAGGACTTTTATTTCAAAGTTTAGAGAGGAGGAAGGGGAGAGACCGCTGGTTACACTAGAGGATTGGGGCAAGAGATGTGGTATCTACAGGGAGCTGAGAAAGATGAACAAACAGATCAAACTGCTAACCCATTTGGCAATCTTTCAAGCATAGATTGTTGCAAGCAGCTGTATGCAACTTTTATTTAATTCTTTGCTGCTCAGCAAGAACACATTATGTTCAGTTTAGAGGTGATTCTTTTGCCAATTGTAGGTGCTCTTTCTACACAGGAGAAAAATGGAGAGAAAATTATGCAGTGACATTTCTCTTAAAGTTCTTGGTAAAATATAAGTAAGAGAAATACATAAAAGAAATAAAAAAGCTTGAATAAAAATGCACAAAGGAAAAGTCATCTCACAGGTAGTTATCTTGATCAGCCACTTTTATTCTCCTACCTTTCTATGCTTTATTAAACAAAAATGTTGATCTAGATAATTTTTTTCAAAAATATTTTCTGTGGAATCAATTCAAACTCTGTACTCAAGAATTAGAATACAGCATTAAACTAGTCGTTTAAAACATATGCCAATGAAGGTTTCCCAGAATAAAGAAATTGGCTTTACTACAAAAAATACAATGATAAATTTAAAAGTTTTTAAAGCAATACAATGATGGACAACCATCACTTCTACATTTCTAAATTTCATTGAAATGCATAATTTTAAATACCAACTATTTTTACTGAAAAGACTTGCTATACATTCTTAGTGGAATAAACAAATGTCTAAGGGTCCTTATAGTTGTATACTGGACAGGAATCTGCCTGCTTTGGTTCAGAAGAGAAAGATTGATTACCATCATGCAGTTTTGCAACATTCTCATGAAATAGTAAGTCATTTCTATTAGTATATACAATGGGCTCAGAGATTTTTTTCCTGAGGGATAAGAAACAAAACATGGTCTTATCAAAAGTAAATTACATTAAGGGTGAGAGTATAATATATGTTGAATACTTTTTAAAATATGTAAAGAGGTAGAGAAAAATTAGACATCACTTTTCTTTTTCTCCTCTCTTCCTATCCCTCCTACCAAAGTCTTTTGTCTGACCATATTTCAGGACAAAGCCCCCTGAATCTTCCTTCCAAAAAGCATGATGATGCCTCTGGTTCTTTGCTTTGAATGGTAGCCTAGTGTCTGAGCTCAAGCTGGGCATTTCTACATGAGTTTGAATCTTGTCTCCAAGAGTTTCTAACTACACTTGCTTAGCCCCTCTATCCCTCATTTTTCTCATATAAAACTGAATTGGAATAATAGATTAAAATATTGTGAGGTGAGGGAGTGAGATGGGGAGGGGCACCTTTTTCCATGCTCTTGACATCCACCTACACCACCCTCCACCCTGACTGTTATTGACTAAACCGCTCATTTATCACACACATCAAAGATTTTGGTAAATGACCCAAATCATCTTTTTAACTCCATGCAAGTCATTCCCTAAGTGATTTTGAATGAGTGTCTTTTTAATGATCTCATTCAACATCTTTGCCTAATGGATTCCTGTCCTCCTGAAATCCATTGAACTTTCTGAGTATTTGTATTAATCCCATCAGAAATCAGACCTTGTTGTGACACAAAATTTGTCTTCCTATGTGTGTTCTAATATATTTTGGGTGTTCTTCCTTCCTTCATCCCAAATGGCTATTCTATTTTTGTATCTGTTAACATAAATTAGATACTTGGTTGTATTGGTTAAGAGTATGGGCTCCAGAGATAGTATTTTTAGGCTCCAGTCCCAGGCTTATTACAAACTGTGTGATCTCGGGCAAGTTATTAAATTTCTCTGGCTTCTGCTTCCTAATCTGTAGTAGTACTTTCCTCCTAAGTTTATCGTAGAAATAAATTGCCTTGAACCATGCCTGGTACATTATAAAATTGTAATATATTTAAGCTATAACTACCTCTTTAGCATGCTAGCTAATAAGGGCTTTCATTGTAATTAAAGGATTTGTATTTCAGAAGTTACAAGACCAAAAACATTTTTTAGAAAACAGAAAACTGGAGCTGAAAGATAGGTAGTAGAACTGATATTTATTTAGACTTAAAAATAATTTGAAGTGGAATGCAAGAGATGTCTATGCAGTGGTTTGCAAATCATTTATCTTTTTTCTATAAATAATAACTCAATTTCCAGATCTGTCTAGTAGTATATTAAGAAGGAACTCCACTGAAATAGCTTTTTGATGGAATCAGATTTTTAAAATATATTATACATCCATTATCCTTGAATTTATTTTTTGTGTATGAACTTCAAAGGTAAATTAATGAAAACATTCTACAGCAAGACATTTTAGGCTTATTACTTACTATAATGCCTTTTGGGTCATTTTCTTATAACCTCCATCAACTTTAAAATCACATTTTTATTCCTTTGCCTTACAGTGGCATTTTAGAAATGTGCCTATTTGTTAATGTGAGTTCTTTTTAAGTGAAAAGACTTGGATATATACATATATTTGTGTGTGTGTGTGCGTGTGTGTGTGTGTGTGTATACACACCCACAGCTAAGGCCCTGTTTTAACAGCAAGTCCCTTTGACAGATGAAAAAGTGGTAGTAACATACGATGAGTCTTAGGCTGTTATACCTCAGAAGACTTTGTTTAATATTGTGGCGTGGAGCTACCTCATCTTTTTCAATTTGTTGTCCATTTTTCTTTGTTATCTGTCTCGGTGATGTCTAATCTCCACAACTGGCTGCTACAGGCTAGCAATCTGTAACAAAAACTCAGTTTCAATCTTATATATAATAAA
Source organism: Pongo pygmaeus (assembly GCF_028885625.2). NCBI lineage: Eukaryota > Metazoa > Chordata > Mammalia > Primates > Hominidae > Pongo > Pongo pygmaeus. The sequence goes on along the minus strand of NC_072384.2, from coordinate 112,140,720 downwards.
AAAGGAAGGCTGTAAGATTAATGACCCCAGCCATAATTATAAAGTCCCAAACCACAGACATTATAAGACCTTTCAAAATGTACTCAGGGTTGCAGAAGCTGTGGTAGCACTATGATGTGAAGATACTGGCCTCTTAGTAAAGGAAATGTTGGTTTATTGAATCTGAGAAGCCCATTGTGTTTTGAGCACTGTTAGGAACTATGGAAAAGAAATGATTCCTTCCCTTAAGGAACTCATAATAATTTTATCCATCTCAGTTTTCCCATAACAACACTCATTTCTTATGAATTTATATAGGAGATATTTCTATTCTTGGAACTATCAAGTGGAAGCCAGATGAAAACACAGGCTATCCATGGAGACCATTCTACACACAGATTATCAGAATTTCTTTATGTTCATGTTGAAACAGAACCCAAACATTTCTCCGTAAACACTGACTATTCTGACAGGATAAAATGTACAAATATGGGAATATTCATAGTCTATCTTTTGTACCTTCTCAGATATTTTGTGTCTGCTTAATACTTTCAGTCCACCAGACCAAACTGTTCTCCTGTCTCCAGATACACACACACACACACACACACACACACACACACAATCCCTAGATGTTGTAATGCACGCTTAAGATACATAACAAAAAACAGGCAAATAATTATTTGGTAAGAGAGCTAAACGGAATGAAAAATACTTGAGGAGAATGGTTTAGTCCATCAATCACATAATTGTGATACAATGATGGTGGGGGTAGAAGGACAAAAGGTTTGTGATGAGGGAAGGCAGGAAGAGAGAGAAAACTAGGGTTGGGGTTTTGCTGAATGAGAGTGAGAGTTGTGTGAGAAAACAGTTTAGAACTGTTGCCATGGGCAATGCTTTGGATCCCATTTCATGTCCTTTGAGAGTAGTAAATTTCTTTTGCTTGAATTTTAGCTGTTGAACCATGTTTCTCGAATGTGACACCACTCACAAAGTGAACACGTGGGTGGTTATGGTTCCTCAGGGACCCATTAGCATGTCTGACTAGCAATCTGACAGATGAAGGTCATGGAGTGGGCTGAGACCCCCACATCAGTGACATCGAGTCTTCTTCACTAACCACCATTGCTCCATCCATGGGTTTCTGTTTCCCTTTCTGAAACATACCTGGAAATATTTCCTGCCTTCTTTTTCTCTCTCCGCGTACACCAGCCTGCACTCTACAAGAGCCTGAAGTTCCAGTGGCAGAGTGAGTGTCACTGGAGTTGGGTTATTTGCAACATTCTTGCTGAAATTGTGGCTTTTCACGCCTTTGTCAAAGGATGCAGAGATCTTTGAAACCTACTTGTCTTTGTCTGCTATGCCCGTGAAAGCCTCTAAGGGGTCACATCCTCCCCGCTTCCAATTGCTTGACCTGTGGTAGCTTAGTGATCATTTCAACCCTGTTTGCATAAACATTTCTGTCTCCAGATTACTTGATGTATCTGCCATATCACCTCTACTGACCCTGTCCCTCTTTGTCAGTGTTTGCTGTTCAGTAAAATTGTTATGTAACGTGTTGCGATGGAAGAAAAAGGGAACTAACATTGATTAATGCTTATTATATGCCAGGTACTTTGCATGTGATATTCAACTTAGTCACTCCTTCATCAAATATGTGAAGTAGGTATCATTACCTGTATTTTCTTAATGAAGAAAGTCAACTCTTAGGTAAAGTTCTTTACCCACAGTTCCACCAATTGTAAATAATGGAGCCTGAAAGGAGATAAAAATGATTTAATAGCTGGTGTTTTCCACACTTTACCAGCACTTAGTAAAAGCTTGTATTTTTTGCATTTTGTAAGCATATAAATGAACACTTAGAGAAGTAAGTGACAATACTGTAAATTGGTTACATACTCAGTAGTATTTTCGATATTTTAGCTTTCCTAAACTGTGAGCTCTAATTTCCTATCACATTCTCCTTTAGAAATAAATGCCAATTACTAAAATGTGTTTGTATTTAATTGACATTTATTTTAGGCCCATTTACTGCTGAACTTTAATAAACAAGTAATAGAATCAAAGTAATTGCCAATTAGAAATGAAATAATGGGCAAGAACAAAAATTTTTGACTAGAAACAATGCTATGTATAAAAAGGACTGACGTACCACGGAGGGAGAATTCTCTGGCTCTACTTAAAGGATGCTTTTCCAAAACAAAAAGAAAAAAGAATTTCTGATTAAGATGGGTGTCACTGATTAAACAACCAAATATGAAACTAGAAGGACAGATAACAGCATGTATTGCGTATCCTTCTTTGCTGTGGATGTTATATAATGTACTTTAGCTCTAAAACATCACCATCAAAAACATTTCTAGAGTTCTCAGTCATAGTATGTTAGGAAGTGTGAAGATTAATTAAATGAACACTTCTACCTTTAAAAAATAAAAATAAGGATGCTTTTTATTTTCTTTTTTCCTTTTTTTTTTTTTTTTTTTGAGGAATCTCACTCTGTCGCCAGCCTGGAGTGCAGTGGCGCGATCTCAACTCACTGCAACCTCCGATTCTCTGGTTCAAGTGATTCTCCTGCCTCAGCCTCCTGAGTAGCTGGGATTACAGGCACGTGCCACCACGTCCAGTTAATTTTTGTATTTTTAGTAGAGACGGGGTTTCACCATGATGGCCAGGATCTCCTGACTTCGTGATCCGCCTTCCTTGGCCTCCCAAAGTGCTGGGCTTATAGGCGTGAGACACCGCGCCCGACCCATTTTCTCACCTATAAAATAAAACAAATGGTAGTACTTATGCTATCATGTTGTTGTGAAAATTAAATGAGATAGTGTATATAAAATACCTAGTGCACTGTGCAGAGAGTAAAGAGTGCTCAATAAGCATTAGATGATGCAGTGAGGTTGATGATGTTGATCATGCTGTATAGATTGGAGTATGCAGTATAGCGTAACCTCCATTTTTAAGATAAACATTTAAGTCCCAAGTATAAAAACAAAGTGAAATAAGTTAACTAACCTGCCTGAGGAATGACACAACCAGTAACAGGTGAGATTTGAAATTCTAATGTGTCTCATGCCAGAGAGACTTTATGTAAGAGTACATATCTGTTGATACTTACATGAAATGTTGATTTAGAACCACAAATGCAGGAATTTACATTGATCCTATTAAATATCATAGCTTTAATTTCAGCTTATTGTTTCTTCCACCAAGTTCTTCCTAAATCTGAATGATTATTCTCCATAAGAGTATTCACTACCCCTTCCAGATGTGTCATTTGCAAATATGATAAGTATATTTCAAACATTTTATGCACCTCAGTGACTAAAAGGTCAAATATGATAGACTTGTACAGAAGCTTTTGGCACACTCCTAGAGCTAGGATGTCAATCCAGGCCAACTAGCACATCAATATTTTTATCAAATGTTCTGATACATGTGCCAGTCATCTACAAATCCCCACAACTGTTTCAGATTCCATCAGTGTTTTACACAAGGACACAATGAAACACATGGTCACATTCTTTCTATTGTTTAAGTAATCTTTTCATGAGCTACAAATCTGCTGAAAAATATAACATGAAATTAGTGGTATTTTCTTAATGTGTATTTTCATTTAAAAATATGTATTTATCTCCTACATGTACCAGTGAAAATATCTCATAAGGCAAAATAGTTAATTGAACTTTGGCATGTCTGTATGACAGAAGGTAAATCTACCAAAGAAATAAAATTATATTTATTTAATATCATCCAAAATGTTTAGGGTAAAAATGTAAAGTGAAAATAGCAGATGACAAAACTGTATAAAGTATTACATCATGTTAAAATGCAACACACACACACACACAAACACACACACTTTAGAAAATGAAAAACGCCAAAATTCAAGGTTATGAATTTTTTTCTTCTTTCATGTTTTTATGCATTATACAGCATTTCCAATTTGAACATATATTAGAAATAAAATCTAGTAAATCTATCTGGAATGTTTGCTATTTAAATGTAATGGGTCAGGGGAGTCATGGAGAGGTGGCATCTAACAAGAGCAAGTTAGTGGGTAAACCTGCTTTATAGGCTCTCAGAGGAGGAGAGGAAGAGGAAACAGAAGAACCCTAAGTGGGAGTGAACCTTGTATGTCCTAGGAACAGCAGGAGATGAGAGTGAGAGGAGTAAGCCTGGAGGAAAATACTGAGGCATGGAGGAGAGAGCTACATATTGTAGGTCCTTGAAGACTGTGGCAAGGACTTTGGCATGTACTATGAGGCATATGGCAACTTAGGAGATTTGACATGGTCTGACTAAAAGGATCACTCTGGCTAACATATTGAGAAGAGATTGTAAAGGGGCCAGGGTGGAAGCTAGGACACCGGATAAGAGGTTATTGCATTAATCCAAGCAAGAGATGATAATGGTTTGTATTACAATGATAATGGTGCAGGTGGTGAGAAATGATTGGATACTAGACAGATTTTGAAGTTAGAGACAACCAGATATGTTCACGAATTTGGATCTGGGCTGTAAGAGGAAAGAAAAAAGAGCTGAGGATGACTCCAAAGTTTTTGGCAGAAGCTTCTGAAAGGATTGAGCTACTATTGACCGAGATGGGAAAGACTGTACAGGAATAATTTGTATGAGTGGAGTGGGAAGATTATGGATTTAGTTTTGAACATGTGTATTTTCAAGTGCCTGCTAATTGCACAAGAGGAGATGGTTTGTAAGCAGTTGGAAGCATAAGCTTGCATATCACAGAGTCTGGACTGGACACAGAAATTTTGGAGTGTGCCAAACTATTCAGGTTATATGAGGATTAAATGAGTTAATATGTCCAAAATGCTTAGAACATCCTTGGAAGGCCCACCACTACATATATATAGCTGAACAGATTGTGCACTGCCGACTTCCAAGGGTTGTCATCTAGACTGAGTACATCTGAAGGATGCTTCTGGACGCTCTTGGTGGCTCTGGCAAGTTCATAGTAAGTGCTCATTATTATTGTTGTTATTGGTTGCAAAAAGCTGATACATCTCAGTATATTCTTTATGTTTTCAGGTAAGGTTTTTCAGTTAGTTCAGACCCCTTATTTATATGCTCAGAAATACATTTGACATTGATTGGAACTAATTCTGTGCCACAGTAGGTGGAATTTCTATATTCTACTTTGTGCTAACAGCTATAAACAGTGATAATTAATGCTTTAAAAGTGCCTGGTTTGGAACAAATATTTGACGGTAACATATATAAAAGCTTTTAGTTTTTTAGGAAAAATTTCATGTTTCATTATTTTGAGTCATTTTATGTTATTAATGTATGACTTTTCCAAAAAAAATTAAGACCTTTTAATGTTATTTTCTTTGAAGTTCATTTCCATTGGTTTCAGTAGCCTAAAGCATACTGAAGGCGTGTTGGAAGGCGCATAGAATATACAGAACAGTAATATCATAGACAGCATTGAGCAGATCTTTCCACTCAGTGGGAAATAGAATGCATTTAGTATGTTCATGTTTATTTCATTTTTGGCATAATATGTATTAGGTTATTTCTAACTATTAGTCCTTGTTACAATCACATGAGCTTGTACGTATAAGTGATAATCGACAATCTTAGATCTAAATGGATTATCATCAATTTTTCTTTTAACTGTAAAATTGTGTTGATCTATCCATTCTACTTAAATCTATGTGTAGAAACAGTTCTATACTCAGCCTGCAAATGGAGTAGCTGGTTGCTTCCATTTATGAGTTAAGAGATTTTGAAAAATGGCACTCTCATAGGTTGACCCACCCCAGCCTGCCCAGCCTTCTATTTGTAGCTGTGGTTTCTACCACTGTCATGTCCCCTCGTAATTGATCTATGTTTCCAGAAGACCTCAGGAAAAATACAAATTTGCAAAGTAACTTTAGAATCTTCAAGCCTTTGCACAACTTTTGTGCCAGATTAACTGGCCTGTCCATTAGCTATCTGTCTGAAATCCTGTCTGAGGTGATGCTGGAGAAGATACTTTGCGCTCTGGCAGTCACAAATTAGCAGGAGGGAGTTGAGCCCCTGAGGGAGGGGTAGATGGAAGTGCTGCAGACACTTCTGTGCATTTCACACTTCTGTCTGAAATTAATCTTGAACACATGAGTATATATGCTGTTCTAAAATTTTGACTATAAATTGCTTGACTGAATATCATGATGATGCTTACAAAAACATCAAGTTTAGCAAGGTTAACCTTATTTGTTTTTCCTGTACAGTAATTGCTTAATATATTTTGGCCTCATAACTCCTGATGTAATATACTGTAAGATAAAAAATCCCAACCATAAATACTTTTAGTTTCATTTTCAACTTCATATTTTTTAGCAAGGAAGAATACCTGCCCATCTTTTTGTATCAAGATGTATAAATGTTAAAGTTTCCATTTTATACTTAGCTTTCAAATTAAGAGACAGGATAGGAAAATTGGATTGAGACTGGAATAAAAAGTAAAGTCAATTCACATAACAGAAGAGTGGATACCAATAAACAGATGACAATGAGAACGGTCAGATAAGAACAAGTGGAAGTATTAACATCTGATAAAGAAGAGCAATTCCACATCATGGTAATGCCATTAATTCCTACTAATGTATCATTTGCTCAAATCATATTGAGACTTTACTATTATATGGATGGTTTACAGTAAGTTAAATGTGAAAAACAAAGCTATATATATATATGTTTTAGTACTCCTGGAGAAAGATGCAATTTGATTGGAATGTGTCCACAAATCAAAGAGTAAACTCTAAGACATGGGAGACTGCTAGATTTTTACACTGCTTGTCTGAAAGTTTGGTTACCAAGCATCTGATCAGCTCTAACACTAAAGCATTGTCTCAAAATATGTCTATGATACTAACAATTTGGAATTATATGCCAAGCCATTATCTCATATATACTTTTGTCATTTTGGAACCATCAACCTCAGAATCCCTGGAAGTGCTTTTTAAAAATAGGGATTCCTGTACCTCACCAGACTATAAAATCAGCATCTTGCACAAGCTACTCAAGTGTCAACACTAACTTTTGGGAACCATGACTCAAAACCATTTCTACCCTACAAGTCAAACTATGTCATTTTAATGGTCAAAGACCTTGGCCAACTCCATAATACCCATATAAACTCCATAATACACACACAGAGTAAACTCCAAACTGTTTAGAAGGCTTTCATGATACTTTGTAAGCTCACACTCCAGCTGCTATTACTCATGCAAACTATGCTCAAAATCCCTAAACTACTCATTTTGGCCTCAAAGAGTTGTGCTCATCCATGCCTCTGTGTTATTGCTTAGGCTAGTTATTCAGCCTGAAATTCTCCTTCCCTCCCCTTTACTGGTGGACAACCTAGATTGTTCAAGCAAAACTAAACTGCAGAGCCTTCTGCAATCCTTTCTCTCCACTTTATACATACCTATATTTTAGCAAATATTATGGTCATAATAGTTACTTGCCTATTCCTCTGCCTATTCTTTTTCCTGGACCCTAAAACCTCCTTGAGGACAGGATAGTGACATTCGTCTTTTTTATCCCCCCTCACTGAACCCACACACACACACCAAGAGTAGGGACTGGTTTAGCATAGACTTTCAATCAATGTTCTACTTTTCTATTTTGAATTATATGGTCATAAAAAAGGTATTATTCTCTCACTTCTTTCTCTAGTAAAAGTAGTTTTAAGAGGTCAAACCTGCCAGTTTTTAAAAGGAGTAAAAGAAAAATCCAGGGATATAACTGCATTGCCTTTAGTTGGAGGCAGTTTGAGGATATGATCTTTTATGGTTGCCAATGACTTCATATTTTGTAACTCTTCAACTGTCCTGGCATATTACTTGCAGAAAGCATTACAGAGGTAGACATTGAATCCCACATTCGGGTGGTCACACACACAAGCACAACTTCTAGATGAATTTGTGACTCTTAAAAATATAAATGCAGTTCATGGACTCTAGTTCCTAAAAAGGAATGCAAAGGCTACATTTTTAGTAACATCCGCTGGACAAGCATAAAAGATGAACTTAGTCACGTTTGCCAGCTTCCATGATGAATAATGCATTGTGAAAGCAGAGGGATTGCTTGTGAATTAAAATAATGGTGATGGGGAATAACCAGAACTTATTTTTATTTTATTTATTCATTTATTTTATTTTATTTTTTGAGACAGGGTCTGATCCGTCACCTAGGCTGGAGTGCAGTGGAGTAATCATGGCTCACTGCAACCTCCGCCTCCCAGGTTCCAGCGATCCTCCCACGTTCCAGCGATCCTCCTACCTCAACCTCCAGAGTAGCTGGGACGGCAGGTGTACACCAACAAGCCTGACTGATTTTTACATTTTTTGTAGAGGTGGGGTTTTGCCGTGTTGCCCAAGCTGGTCTGGAACTCTTGTGCTCAAGCGATCAGCCCACCTTGGCCTCCCAAAGTGCTGGGATTGCAGACATGTGCTGCTGCACTAGGCTTAGCACTTACTCTAAGATATTTAAAAATAGTTAATAAAGTAACTGAAATGGTTGTTTAAAATGTTGGTTTATTTCTTATTTCATCTCTTTGAGCCAAAATAACAGGACATACTAATTTGACTAATTCTCCTATCACCGAGCTATATGGAAATGTCAGATTCTTCGTTTTTAGTAAAGAAGTGGACTATTTTCTCACAAAACTTCAAAAGAATTATAGCAGACCGGGCGCAGTGGCTCACACCTGTAATCCCAGCATTTTGGGAGGCCAAGGCAGGCAGATCACCTGAGGACAGGAGTTCGAGACCAGCCTGGCCAACAGGGTGAAACCCCATCTCTACTAAAAAACACAAAAATTAGCCCAGTGTGGTGGTGTATTCCTATAATCCCAGCTACTTGGGAGGCTAAGGCAGGAGAATCGATTGAACCCGGGAGGTGGAGGTTGCAGTGAGCTGAAATTGTGCCATTGCACTCCAGCCTGGGGAACAAGAGCAAAACTCTGTCTCAAAAAAAAAAAAAAAAAAAAAAAAGCTCGGGCACAGTGGCTTATGCCTGTAATCCCAACACTTTGGTAGGCCTGGATGGGTGGATCATGAGGTCAGGAGTTCAAGACCAGCCTGGCCAAGATGGTGAAACCCCGTCCCTACAAAAAATACAAAAAATACAAAAACTAGCTGGGTGTATGGCAGGGACCTGTAATCCCAGCTACTCGGGAGGCTGAGGCAGAGAATTGCTTGAACCCGGGAGGCAGAGGTTGCAGTGAGCCAAGATTGCGCCACTGCACTCCAGCCTGTGCAACAGAGCGAGACTCTATCTCAAAAAAAAAAAAAAAAAAAAAAAAGGGATTATTGCAATAATCAATGGGAAGAATCACGTACCAGGTTGAGACCTGGAAGTGGGAAGATTTGGACAGCATTGGCAAAACCCCTAAACACTGCTCTCATTTACATATTCTAGTATCTGACTAATTCCTCTCTTTGTGGCCCTCATTTACAAAACACACTCTGGGGAGAAGTAATTTATAAAACTAATTCACACTAAATATGACAGACATATAAGATCGCTTTTTCACATGAAATCAGGACTTTTGGCCGGGCGCGGTGGCTCACGCCTGTAATCCCGGCACTTTGGGAGGCCGAGGTGGGCGGATCACGAGGTCAGGAGATCGAGACCATCCTGGCTAACACAGTAAAACCCCGTCTCTACTAAAAATACAAAAAAAAGTTAGCTGGGCATGGTGGCGGGTGCCTGTAGTCCCAGCTACTAGGGAGGAGGAGGCAGGAGAATGGCGTGAACCCGGGAGGTGGAGCTTGCAGTGAGCCGAGATCGCACCACTACACCCCAGCCTTGGCGACAGAGAGAGACTCCGTCTCAAAAAAAAAAGAGAAATCAGGACTTTTGAGGTTAGTGCATGCCTGAGAACAGAGGGGGCAGGAAGAAAGTCTCAGTAAGACAGTAGGTTATCATTAAAATATATATATATATTATATATATATAAACAAGGGACATATCGAAGCTTGTACTTACACTCTTCACTGAAATGGTCTAGGGTGATCTCCTTTTAGATGTCACATGGACGAGTCATTGTTTAAGGAATGTAGCTGACTTCCAAGCCCCTGGGAATTAGATTGGGAATTATCTAGCTCCACCTGCTTTCATCCAACTCTTCTTTCCTGGGCTAGGAGGCTGTTAAAAATTTAGATTTACTAACTTTTTCCCTTAAACTCATAGAGGGTGAACATTAGCTACAGAGTGGTCAAAACTCTTTTCCTGAGTTAGTTCTAAACTCTAAGAAGGTGATAAACTTCTCTGTTTCAGTTTAATATTTTATGTCCATTGCTTAACATCATGCTTAATACACAAAATGAAGAAGGTACTTATGAAATAATCAGGGATACGTGGTTGGAAGGATGTAGGAGGGAATGCTTATAGGAAATTTTGTGGTTTTTTTCTATGCTAGGCAGATAATTACTATGGGAACTCTTTCTGTACTTCCCAATTATCTGCAAGAATCAAACTAAGGTTACAGGCATAAAAATGTAGTAAGTGCATTGATTCATAAATATCTCTAATCAGATATTTTGGTCAGATATTGTAGCATTTACTTAATTGCTAATTGGCAACATCCAGTTATAACACAAGTGCCATGTCTTGCACCATTTTGAAGAGTAAAACTAAAGGTGAACTGAGTACTAGGACAGATTCCAAAAGTGTCAAGGCTCTAGAGAGAAAGTTAAATAAGGGTAGACTTGGCTGAACAGCCATTTATGGGAGTACAGTCAATTCTAGATCCTCTAGTGCATTTGTCATAATAGAATTTTGAAATGTGTAGGTCAAGTGGAAATGGAAACTACCAACAAAATCTCATAATATCGAGTAGACAGTCAAGGTTAAATTATTTAAACTTGTTTTTCTTGTGTGTGGGTACTATATCACGTTTTCAAATAGGTGGGCCTTGCCCTGATACCTTGTCAAGAACCGTCAACAGTATTTCTAGCAACATGCCTTTTTATATTGATTCTGGGAGCAGATGTCTGGGTGGCAGATTGGAATTTCAAGAATAAGAAGTTAAAAAATTAATCGAGTAAGAGAAAAACATTGAGAATATAAAAATGTCTAATATGAATTTTGTTACTTAGCTCCTTCCTTTCCTTGTTCCTTCCTTCCTTCCTCCTTTCTTTACTTTTTCTTTTCTTCTCTTCTATTTGCTTTTATCTTTTCTTTTCTTTCTTTTTCTTTTTCCAGTTAGGTAGTATTCTGGCCACAAAGAATAAGGCCAAATATTTTACAAGCCCCAAACATAATTAAATAAATCATAGATTAAATGGTAGATTATCTTATGCTTCAACTATCTTCAATTAACAGACCACTTAATGGATCAATTTAGAGGATTATACCAAATTTAAGAAAACATGTTAACATTAGCTACTTCTCATAAAAAAGTTTGTACTCCAAAAAGTTTTCACTGCTTCCTATTTTGTCTCACAGTCCTTTCTAATTTCCGCTAGTATAAATCAATTTAGATTTATTAGCTTTGTACAAAAGAACTCCTGTAAGTTTTTAATAATAATTATCATTATCACTGATTAAAGTTATATTGTTCAGGCCAGATGGAGTCCTTTTCCTGTCAGCTACAATGAGCTTGCATTATGTTGTTATAATGTGTTTGGCTCTAAATAAACAGATGGCAGAGTGACAGGATATTATACACTGGTGATGTCAGCGGCAATACTTTACAAATAGAATTGCTTTAAATAAACTCTGTTGTAGCAAAGATCCCCATACTTTTAAGATGACTGGAATTGAACCTAAGTATTTTATTAACTTGGAAATAGTACAGTTTACCTTCTCAAAGGTAGACAATCTGAATGGTCTAAGATCCAGCCAGAGAAAGTGTCTGTTGAATCTGTATCTTAACCGTGTACTCATTTAACAGAATAGGCTCACTTAGGCAGTTTCACTGGCGGTGGGAAAACACTCCAGGTTGTAAGAACTTTCTGGTTGAGGAATTAAAAACTTGAATCAAGGAAAGATGGGAGCATCTGTTCAGATGTTATTTGATGATATTTATAATATAGTTAACTTTGTTAAACACTTTAAATGGGAGAATCCTATTAACAATTAATATTAGACAATTGACAATGTTTAATAAGAAACATTTAAGGAAATGTCATAGAAAACATTTCTGTTTATGGAAAAGTTTTGAGCTTTAATAGATTTTTAACAGCTATATTTTATTCTAAAAATGTGTCATGTGCCCACAGAAATTTGGAGTGAATCTATGAAATTCAGAAATAAGATTCAAAGGAAGTCGTTTTTATATGACTTCTTCCAGCTAATATTCTTTATTTTCAGTCCCGATGGGAATTTCTCTGTGGGACAACTATGTTTGTTGAGGCAAATACCTATGGTAGAAGAAGATGCCACTATAGGAGATTAAGGCTTGTATTTGAAAATGCAAATAATGTTAATAAACATTTTAGAAGTATATATTAAAATAATTGAAATTAAGCTTTCAAAAATATAGCTTAAATGCATGATTTTACCATTTATTCTGATGATTTTTCATGTGTTTGTAAAAATATATTCTTGTTCTCATAGATTTCAACTTATTTTTAACTATTGCTTTACTTTTTAATATATGTTGCTCTCAGTAAAGTGTGACTTCTGGAAATTATATCAAGTAGAATAGATCAATAGAATAATAATGCTCAACAGTGAAAGTGAAACTTAATAAATATAATTATTTGCTTTTGATTTTCTGAGAAAATTCACAAATTCATTTATTTTATTTTCCTATAAAATGATAAGAGGATTTGAATACCAGGAGGTTGTACTTTAGTTTCACATATATTTGACATTCAGGTTTTCCTACTTAAGTGGGCATTTTGTGGGCTATGTTTCAGCTCTGGTATGACATAAAAATCCTCCTAAAGGAGCAGGAGTATTTCCTTTGAGGAGTTACTCCTAGTCAAGGAGTGAAAGATTATAACGTGCATGTCCTTTTTCCCTTTTCCTGTTCTGCAGGTGGACGTTGCCATAAGTCCTGTACTGGCCGTTGCTGGGGACCCACAGAAAATCATTGCCAGACTTGTAAGTGTTCATCACTGAGAGCACACAGGTTTGATGTGGTCAAGGAACTTTAATGATTGGTCCATTTCATGCCTCTGGTCATCTAAAACATGAAATGAGCTGTTGCCTCCTTGTGGTTGATTTGCTTTGGGCCAAGAAAACTACCCAATTTTCATTGCTTTGAAATGAAAATTAATATATAATTGATTCTTAGGTTTCTTCGTGGTTTCTAGGTTAATGATCTCAACAGCACAGCTGTGGTGATATTAGCTATAACTTTAGAGTTTTTACATCACTAGAAGTGGGAAATCCAATGTGTACAAAATAGTAACTCAATTTCAGGTTAACTGGGTCTCTCAGTCCTTTCATTAACTAGTTATTTCACTATTCATTCATTACAAAAGGAGAGGAAAGAAAAAAGAGGGTACTAGCACTGTTCCAGGCACAGGGATACAAACTTTATGAATTATGGAAATAGTCACTATTTTTGACAATGACTATTGCCCTTAGTTTATACTGTTTCTTGGATCAGTCATTAGCTAAAGAAAATACGAAGCTATCATCATTGCTAAGACATATAGTAACAAAGCATACTAAATATAAAGACAAATATCTAGTTTTTTTCAGCATTCTTAATGTTGTTTAGTACTCAAACCAGCACTGAACTTTCATGAAACTTAAGAATAAATGATTTCTTTAAAAATGAAAAATAAAATGTCCTATACAAGTAGTAAACACTCATTCTTCTTGCTGCAATAAAAATGACTGAAATACGACATGGAAAAAATATATAGTGACAAGTTGACATATATTTCTTTGTTAGCATAGATGATACAGAAAATATTAAAGATTTAAACATACAAATATTACACTCTTTGATGAAAGTTTACAGATTTCTAATTTGTCTCAGTTCACATTTGTCTAGTTCTGTTTGCTAGATTCTGTTTTAATAAAGAAATATAAAAGGATTATTTTATTGTGAACCACCAAAGAATAAAAATATAGGAAAAATATTTTCAATGATAAATGATCTCTTAAATTTATTAATTTTAATTCATGGGCATTCTCATATCCAAAAGTCATGAAATAGAAAAGATTATAAGGTAAAATAGTATCTTCCCACGTGGGCCCCACCTTTTTCCCTCAGCTATCCATAGGCAGCAAATACTATTGGCTATTTTGGTGTATTTTTCCAAAAATAATTTATGCACACCCAAGGAAGTATGTATATAAGCACTCACCCCATTTTTCATTCAAATATTAGCATGTTTTGCGTGTTGTACTGCAACTTGATTTCTTCAACCCATGCATGTGTATGAATTATTTGTAGTATTAATTTCTAGAGGTGAATTTGTAGGGTCATAGACATGTGGATTTGGAAATTGGTAGAGAACAGCAAAATGGAGATCTTATTTTCTATAGAGGTTAGAACAATTAGTTCTACCGAGAGCGAGGTACATAAATGCCTCTTTCCCTCCCTATTCTTTGGACAAAGTAGTTCATTAGGGAATTTTTGGATCTTTGTCAAAGGGTTAGATGAAAAATAGTGTAGATTTAAATTAACTTATTTAATAGAAACAATGTTTTATGGCAGTAAAGTATTGACAAGAATCTTAAACAGGCTTTTAAATAAGATGAGATTATTGTGTGAAATTCATTCACAACATTTGGAGATATTCTTTTAATAGCAAAGAAGTAGAGGCTAAGTTGCATCCCAGTGCTGGTCTGACACTCATGTGACCATTTGCAGGAAGTCAAGTTCTCTAAAATAAGGAAAAATCTGCAACAGTTTGTGATGAAGTGACAAGTAACCAAAGAGACTGTGAAAGTGCTAGATATCCACTGGTCATTTCATGGCAGAAAAAAACTACCAAGGTATCAAAATTAAAAATGAGTTTTTACTCACTCACCTACTTATTTTTTATTATTCACTTATTTATTTTACAGAGGGGTCAAAGAGGCTTCTGCAAAAGCTCCTTGTTGTGGTTGAGCCACTCTGGTGGGCCTGGCCACACCCTGTCTCAGACCCATAGGGTTCAGCTAGTACTGTTGAGGGACTCACCATAGATCTGAGGGAGGAAGGAGCTTAGATTTGGGAAACACTGTGGTGGATCCCTCTTCTGTTGAGTAGGGGCACTTAAGGCACCCTGCTGTTGTGTTGTTCCTCCAGTGCTAGATCCCAAAACAAAACTACTTCCTCCTACCACCTTTCAGATTTCTCCTTTGGTTTCCTCTTGCGTTACTTTCAGGGTTTATAGTTGAATTAAACAGGTGGGAAGTAAAAGGTCTCTGCCATCTTTTCTACATCAGAAGTCTCATACAGTATATTCAATAATATTATTAATAATTAAAATTAATAATACTATTACAATGAAAATAATAATTACTTTATTAATTTCATCTGTGTCTTATTTTATGTGTATTTTTACAGATTACAAAATGCAGTGTATAGATTATATGTATAGCTTTTATAGTCGTTCGTCCATATCACTGGTTTCCACATGGCAAATTCAACCAACTGCAGATCAAAAATACTTGGAAAAAAACAATTAAAATAATAAACAATTAAAAATAATACAAATAAAAAACAATACATTATAACATCTATTTACATAGCATTTACATTGTATTATGCATTATGAGTAATATAGAGATGATTTAAAGTATACAGGATGATGTGTGTGGTTTATACTCAAATATTATATGCCATTTCATATAAGGAAAGGGAACATCTGTGGAGTTTGGTATTTATGGGGGTCCTGGAACCAATTTCCTGCAGATACCAAGAAAGACTCTGTGTATACATATTATATATTATATATACATAGATGGTGAATACTTATTCTCAGATTGAGATATATGAGTAAAAAATGTGAAATTCAATTACTGTACTAGGGTAGAATGTGAAAACAATGTATATGGGTTTTCCCTAACTTTGATTGAAATTTTCCTTCAATTTATACAGTGCTAAAAATTCTGAACCTTTTAATTTATTTTAGTAGATCTGCTTATGTTGGCTAAATTTTACAAAAGTTATAATTTCCACCAATATCTCTTATTTTTGTAATAGACCACTTTCAGGATAATTGCCAAGCAGACATGTGGCCTTCTCCAAAAAATACCCGCTTCTAGGTGGTCAGCCCCAGTAGGCATGTTTGTTTTACGGGACACTTTACCCTTTACTTCACAGGGCAGTGTTTATCAACCAGAAGTGATTTCTGCCCCACAGAGGACATTTGATAATTTGGGTTGTCACATCATGGAGCAGGGGTGGGAGGGATCATCTTCTGGCACTGGTAAGGTAGAGACCAGAGATGATGCCCTACAATGCACAGGAAAGCCTGTCCTACTCCTACCCAAACAAAGCATTAGTCAGTACAAATAAAAATGTTAATAGTACTGAGGGTTGAGAAATCTTGTCATATGGGTGGATAATTGACTAGGCTGGGCCAGTCAAATTCTTTCTCCAGAGAATTTAGATTTGGGATCCAGAAGTGCTGGTTACAATACCTTAGAAACTTGAACCTGAAGAGATGTTAAAGCTGATTGAGGTTTCCATTTTGGAACTATGTATGTTAATGAGAAGCAGAAAGAACCAGTCCCCAAAGACACTAAGGAATAAAGCAGCCATACAGAGAGTTGAGGAAAGGAAGAGTAACAATTTTTGACAATGTTTACCTCCTAGTTCTCTGGGTTTCATGAGGTCCAGCTACACTTCTGTCCTTAGGTTCCATAAGAAACACGATGTTCTTCTAGTATATTTGAATGGAGGGGTTTTTTTTTTCTTTTTTTTTTTTGAGACAGAGTCTCGCTCTGTCGCCCAGGCTGGAGTGCAGTGGTGTGATCTCGGCTCAGTGCAACCTCTGCCTCCCGGGTTCAAGCAATTCTCCTGCCTCAGCCTCACAAGTAGCTGGGATTACAAGCGTGTGCCACCATGCCTGGCTAATTTTTTGTACTTTTAGTAGAGTCGGGGTTTCGCCATGTTGGCCAGGCTGGTCTCGAACTCCTGACCTCAGGTGATCCACTCGCCTCGGCCTCCCAAAGTGCTAGGATTACAGGTGTGAGCCAGTGCACCCAGCCTGAATGGAGTTTTCTCACTTGCTACCAAACACAGGTGGGAGGAAGTCTTGACTAACAAAATCATCAAGTTATAAGTCATGTATCAAATCATCAGACGTGAAATTACTAAATTCAGCTAATTTTTCAGCATAGAAGCTATCCTTACTATAATCTAAAATTGGCTTAACAGCCACTGTGCTTACTCCACAAAGCCTACCAAATTTAAACTCAACAAATACATGGACCTAATAAGCAAGTACAAATTTTATTTTATTTTATATTATTTTGCTTTAGAGACAGCGTTTCACTCTGTTGATAGTGATGGGGTGTCTCTTTGTTGCCCAGACTGTTCTCAAACTCCTGGCTTCAAGCAATCCTGTCTTCTTGGCCTTCCAAAGTGCTGGGATTACAGGTGTGAGACACCACACTGGCCAAATGTTAGAATAGTATACAAGTTAACATAGAACTTTATTAAATATTTCCATTTTAAAAATTCATTTTCACAATATTCCTGTGAGTTAAAGAGGGCAGTTACATTAACCCCATTTTACAATGGAGAAAATATAAGCAGAGGAAATGATTAAAGGGTTAAATTTACACAGCTAATACCTGGATTTTAACCTAAGTGTTCTTAATCTAAAGACAACTGTTTCCTGGATACAGTATTTTGTAACACAGTTTAGTAGTCGAGGAAGCTGGATTTGAAATTAGCCAAAAGATACAAATCCCAGTTGTTTCCACTTTCTATCATGGGAAAATGACTTCATCTTTCAAAATATTATTACCACATCTATAAAATGGAGATAATTATACTTACCTGAGGGTTTTTTTTTTTTTTTTTTTTTTGGGGGGGGGTGGTGGAGGGTCAGGGGCACAATGAAATTCAATACGACAATGCAGTTGAAGTGGTTAAATAATTTTTAGCATATCCAAAACCCAATCAATAATAGCCGATATCATAATAAACTAGAAAGGATACTGTTAGAAAACTTACTCCAATTTAAATCTGAATGAATGAATGAATATGGAAGGCAAACTCCTGTAGGCCAGTTCCACCTTGTGAAGTCTACTGACACCTGGTGGCTGGGACATGGAAGAGCAAAAGCCCTGGAGTGGGGTTGGGGGCTGCCTGTCCTTGACATTCATTCCTGTCCTCCTCTCTCTCTCTTAGTCTGAGCTACTTGAAAGCGAAATTACTTATCCATATTTAAAGAGCCCAGCATCCTGAGGCAAAAAGTATTTTAGAACTACTCAAAAATATACTGATTGTAAGATCACAATTTTAGAATTTAGGTTGTATTTTTTGAGAATTAGATCTCACGAGATATTCCATAACAATATGAGACCTCCAGAGACCCCATACAGTGGTAACACATATGATTCATTTTTTTAAAGTCAATTATTTTAGGCTTTCTCTAGATTTCCAGTGACTCTTCTGTTATTTAAAACATAGTATTTACTCTTAGGTCCACTAAAGATACACTTATATCTGACCCTGACCTAACTTTTAAAAAATCAGAAAACATGCTATGTAAGTTTTTGACAATATTCTGCTTTTGTGGATTGACTATATAAAAGTACATTTTAGAGTCCGAAAGACATAATCATATGTTATTTACAAATGACCTATTTCCCTATGACTAAAATAAATTCACTTTAGTGAAGGCTTTTCTGGAAGTATTCAACTTCATGATTTACCAAATATTTCCTTATTTTTTATGGATAATTATTCTTTGAGACTTTCCATACATTGGGGAAAAGAGAAAAAAGTATTAAAAAGCTCCACACCTCAGCTAAGGAAACTGAAGTGAAGCATACATTTCATTGACTACACCTTATCAGTGCTGACATCTTCCCACAGGTGTCTCCTAGCAAATGTGCTGGGAGTTATCCTCTTTGTCACTAAATGGTGAGAAGCCACGCTAAAGACAAATGGCCCAGGCTCTGGGAGAACAAGTTCATGAAAATGAATGACTTGTTAGGGTGAAATGAAGCAAAGAGTGGTGATCAGATTGAAAACATCTCTGAATAGAGATACAGAGAAACAAAGAAGCCGGTCACAACAACAGTGAGCTTCAGGGAAGGTCTGTGGGAGGCCAGAGGTTTTAAACAGCAGAAATGAAGAAAAGGTTTTTGTTTTTGCTTTTAATAGATTTAGCTAAATGGAAGAAGAATGTGAACAAACTGACAACTTACTATGAACAACAGTTCACTATGCAAACCTACCAGACAGAAATTTCAGTAAAATGTTTTACATTTTTAAAAAAATTTAGTACATTTTCAGTAAAATTTAGTAACATTTTGCAAGTTATTTTGTGTACTTTTTTGGGTGCCACAGTTAGCTTGATTGCACGTTAAATAATTTAATTGTGTCATTGTTCCTCCATAGCATTTAATTATGTTCAGACTATAAACTGTGAAACTAGTAGCTGTTTTTTTAAATGTTTTCCTAACATATAAAATATTTTCTAGATAAATTCTTTAAAAAAAACTCATTCAACTTAAAGAATTTTGTAAATATTAATGTAAGTAGATTGTGCTTGTAAAATCTAACCAAGTGTTCCCCTCTTCCTGTGTTACTCATGAGTCTGATTTTCTAAAACATCATTAATTTATTCTCCTTAAATCCTTCTGGATGTTAGAGTATCATGACCCTATAAACCTAACAAGAATATTTCTCACAGAGTTGCAAAGGGTCAAAATAGAACTTATGATTGGACACTGAGAGCTACATTACATGTGGAGCAGTGACTCAAACTTGAAAGTACTTTTAAGCTCAGTTAAATGGTGGCTGCATTGCTCCATAGCACAGCTTAAGTAAATGGATTTCAGTGGATTAATGTAGTCGTGTCAGGGGAGACAAACTTATCTGCCATGTGAAGTCTGAAGCTTATAGAAGTATTATTTAGCAGGCTTACGGGTAAGAATGACAACTCTCTCTATTCATAAGAACTGAGTCGTAACGTATGAGCTCTATAGGTTTTAGGTATGAGAGAGACTAAGGTTTAAGAAATAAATAATAATGATTAAAGAAACAAAGTTATCTCTGTCCCTGCAAGATATATGAAGCACACTTATCTCATTTAAAGTAGCTACCGCATGTCCTTTTTTATCTTTAAGCACAATATCAGGCCAGCTCTCTCCAGTCTCCCATTATCAGAAAGGGTGGTTGTTTCATTTTACACATTCCTTTTGTCTCGCTGGACCTGGTGTTATCTCAGTCACTGCATTTTGAGTGAGGAGGGGGAAAAAGGCATATATCCAAATATTACAGTTTGATTTTCCTGACCTTTGCATACATTTTGTGTTAAAGTCATCATAATTGTGAAGTTTTCTAGGCTGATAACCACTCAATACACTCTTTAGTTTTCTAAGTTGCTTTATAAGTGATGTTTCTTGCTGATAAGCTGATTGAAAAATGTGAGTTTGACAGTAGGTTAAAAACGTTATTTATTGTAGAAGTTGAAATACAACAAAATTAATGAAGAAATGCATACTTTAACCACCGGAATGAACAGATACACTTCTCTCCATTTAAATGTCATTAAACTGACTAATGCATTACTTTAACCAAAAGAAAAGTTCTTTTGATGGGATTTACTTCTTGCTTCTTACTTACTTATGTGAGTCTTCCTAGACTATCATAAGTAGTAGAACATGCCAGGTTATCTCAAAATCTTTTTTTTTAATTAAAAATAGAATAATAGTAAAATAAAGATAAGCACTGTATTTTTTTCATGTAGATAATTGTTAATATGGGTAGTACTACACTGGCAAAATAAAACCTTGTTCCAAACAACATTTTATGTTATTTACTTTTTCCATACAGACATTGTAGAATATGCTAGGAAAATTTAGAACTTATTTAGCATTTTCCTCAGTAATTTATTATGCTTGGGCATGAAGAAAATTGGTTTTAACATTTGCAATATATTAAAAGTTTCAGTTTAATAGTAAAAGGGAAAAAAAAACAAAACCTTAGCCTGGCTTATGAATTTTATTTATTCTTAAGAAAAATTTTATACATATATACATCTCCTTTTACTTATTCAAAAGTATATCTGGAACTCCTTCAAAATAGAATAATAAAATCTAACAAAATGATTATATATTTTTGTTCCTCAAAATTTCAACAAGAAATGTTGCCGTTGAAAATTAAATTGTATCTTTCTCCAAGAAATTTTCAACAGTTCCCTGTAGATTGTGAAACCAAAATGACAAATTGTTTGGATAATAAACTAATTATACTCACACACATGCATACACATATAATTTGTCTAAAGTGTAATTGTATTTACATTCTTTGTGGAACAAATGTTGTTTAAAAAGAAGGTGCCGATGTGGTAAATATCCAATTAGAGCAGAGAAAAGCAAGTGGGAGCTAATGGGGAACAGGGACAGAGCTGAGCCAGCAGGCCCCATCAATCAGGATAACAGCGAGTCTTTGTACACGCCAACATCTTTAATTAAAACCCTTGTATTTTACTAATAACTTTGCACATCCTTAAGCCTTCTTATTGATTTCAATTATTCCCCTTTTTCCTTTTTTGGATTTATAGTTTCTGGAGATATTGTAAAATTGAAGTAAACATTACAATGGGCTAATTACTTGATTACATTGACCATTTCAAAAAGTGCCCCAATAATTTACTGGTAGAAAATGAGAAAAATTTTCCCTGATGTGCTCTTCATTTTGACATAAGTTGATAATATTTGTTGTAATTTAATGACTTTTCTCAAAGATTTAGAAGAACAAGTTGTTTCATTTTAACTACAGGAGATTTATATATGTAAAATACTCTGTATATTACAGTTTAATGGGATTCAGGAGATATTACTTAATGACAAGCCAAAGGCTTCAGGGGTATAAAGGTATATATAAAATTGTTCCTGTTCTGTAGGCATACTGTGGGTTAGATACAAGACAAAGGTGAGGAATGTTGGAAATGAGCAAAAAGAATATTAAACTGGGACATTAGGTAACTAGAGATTTGGTCCCACCTCTAACTCAATTTAAGAACCTCAGTTTCAACAAGTTCCCTTATCTTTCTCTCTCTGTCTCTCTCTCTCTATCATCTATCTATCATCTAGTGTGTGTGTGTGTGTGTGTGTGTGTGTATGTATAACTACATATATAGTTATAGATTATATAGATACAGATATAGATTGTGAGAATGCAAACTGTGGGGTGTTGTGCAGATAGCTATTCTAAGCAGAGAGATCAGAAAGTGAATACTCCACATTTGAAGGATTACTAATAGGACATTGAGAAGAACAGATATGTCTGAAAGTTCTACCAGTAAAATAATTTTGTTATTTTGGTAGTGATGACAACTTATTCTAAATTATTTGTGTCTTCACAGCAGAAGAGCTGACTGTCATTAGAGTAACTATATTTAACTATCAAAGAGAAAATTTCAAAATTACCTACATGTGACATGCTTCTGATGAATAGGACAGCCATACTATTTTGGCTACAGAAATGGAAAGAAGTGTGAGATTTTATTCTAGGAAAAGCAAGCACTTACATACCACTCTAATGGTTTGAGAATTTAGCAAGCATGAAGAAAGATATTCTCCTTAAAGTTCTGCCTTAAAATAATTGAAATGTATTATATTCTTTTTCAAATTAATCAATTTGGTTAAAGAAATAATTAAGTAGGCCAGGCTCAGTGGCTCACGCCTGTAATCCCATCACTTTGGGAGGCTGAGGCAGGCGGATCACCAGGTCAGGAGATCGAGACCATCCTGGCTAACACAGTGAAACCCCGTCTCCACTAAAAATACAAAAAATTAGTCGGATGTGGTGGCGGGCGCCTATAGTCCCAGCTACTCGGGAAGCTGAGGCGGGAGAATGGCGTACACCTTGTAGGCGGAGCTTGCAGTGAGCCAAGATCACGCCGCGACAGAGGGAGACTCTGTCTCAAAAAAAAAAAAAAAAGAAAAGAAAAAGAAAAGAAATAAGTAAACAGTATAGGGATGAAAGAGGATAGGAAGGGGTACAGTATAGGGATGAGAGAGGATAAGAAGGGGTAACTGGATACAGGTCAACTTCTCTTGTGCCAAGCCACATTTTTGTCCATTATATTAAAATAAATGTGAGTTCACTAAATATCAGACATGTAAAGATTCCATTTCTGAAGCCAATATAAATTTTATATATTACTCAACAATTTATAATATTATCATGGCTGCATCTCTCCATTACCATGGGCACTTTCCAAAGAAATAGTCACTCTATTAATTTCTGATGAGTTATAAAAACATACAAAAATATTTTAAAAAATAATTTGTATATATTACTATCTCACTGAAGACAGTTATTTTTGGTCTATCTAAAATATTTTTACCCATGAATTTTGTTATAATGGAGCTGATAGAGCATTATGACCACAGAAATACCTAGAAGTTTTGTTCTGATTTCAGTATTTCTTGAGTAACTGTCACACAGGATGATTATTTTCCTCTTTAATAAGGATGTTATATGTATTTAAGAAGTATGTAATTTCATTGACTAGAAAACAGAGAGGATGAGGGAACAGAAAAAAAGACAGATTCTGATGTTAACAACTAGTTGCTGATAATTTAAAAGAACCAAGCTACAATATTTCACCAATATGTAACCACAAAATTAAATGAATAGGAAACTACTGCATTCTAAGATAGAAATGCCCATGCTTTGAAAATGTCAGTTTTTCTAAAATTAAGCTCTATTTTTAACTATCTTTAATCAATTACCAATGCTTTTTTTCTAAAGAATCTCTTAAAAATACATTTAATAAAATAGCCAGTTGAGGCTGGGCGCGGTGGCTCACGCCTGTAATCCCAACACTTTGGGAGGCTGAGGCGGGCGGATCACGTGGTCAAGAGATCGAGACCATCCTGGTCAAAATGGTGAAACCCTGTCTCTGCCGAAACACAAAATTACAAAAATTAGCTGGGCTTGGTGGCCTGTGCCTGTAGTCCCAGCTACTCGGGACACTGAGGCAGGAGAATCGGTTGAACCTGGTAGGCAGAGGTTGTGGTGAGCCGAGATCGCACCACTGCACTCCAGCCTGGTTACAGAGCGAGACTCTGTCTCAAAATAAATAAATAAATAAATAGCCAGATGTTTGAAAAAAATAACCCTGTGGAATGATTTTCCCTATCAAGTATTAAAATGTTAAAAAGTAATAATTATTAAAACAGTATATAACTGGTTCAGAATGCTATTGATTAAATGGAATCTAACAAAGTTAGACATTTGGAGGCAAATGTCTACAGTGATTTAGTTTTTACAAAGGTGACATTTTTTAAAAATGACAAAAGCATAGATTATTTAACAAAGAGAGTATGAATAAATGGCTCACTTATGGAATAAGATAATGTTAGATCCCTACAATAAAACAAAAGGCATAAGATGGGTAGTACATTAAAAGTCTAAAGAGCATAGGATAGACTATAGATAGTCTATATGTAGATAGACCTGTACAGATTGATGAATTATAGATTAAAAATTTTAAAACGTGGTATAACTGGAAGTATTAGGAAAAAGATAGAGATAAAAATTGCAGAATGATGACTGTCTTTTTAAACATGACATAACAAATACAAAATAAAATATAAGAAAAAGATCATTTTCTGGCCAGCCACAATGGCTCATGCCTGTAATCCCAGCACTTTAAGAGGCCAAGGCAGGTGGATCACTTGAGATCAGGAGTTTGACCTCTCTACTAAAAATGCAAAAAATAGCCGGGCATGGTGGTGAGCACCTGTAATCTCAGCTATTTGGGAGGCCGAGGCATGAGAATCGCTTGAACCCAGGAGGCAGAGGTTACAGTGAGCCAAGATCACACCATTGCACTCTAGTCTGGGTGACAGAGGAAACTCCATCTCAAAAAAAAAAAAAAAGAGGGCCGGGTGTGGTGGCTCATGCCTGTAACCGCAGCACTCTGGGAGGCCAAGGCAGCTGGATCACCTGAGTTCAGGTGTTCAAGACCAGCCTGGCCAACATGGTGAAACCCCGTCTCTACTAAAAATGCAAAAAATTAGCTGGGTGTGGTGGCAGAAGCATCTATAGTCCCAGCTACTCAGGAGGCTGAGGCAGGAGAATCCCTTGAACCTGGGAGGTGGAGGCTGCAGTGAGCCGAGATCATGCCACTTCACTCCAGCCTGGGCAACAGAGTGAGACTCTGTCTCAAAAAAAAAAAAAAAAAACAAAAAAAAAGGAAAAAGATTATTTTAACTGCATTACAGTTAAGTATAGTTTTGTATTTTTAAAATAATTTTAATTAAAAAGAATCGAACATTTATACAAGAAATCTGCAAAAAATTCTTGACATTCCTTATAATCAATGACATACAACTTTATAAATTAAAAACATATTCAGATAACTCCTAGTAAGAAAGAAAGTATGAAGCTTGGAACAATATCTGTTATTCTTGGTAGATTATAAATAGGTAAAAATCACCATGTAGACTAATTAGTCATTTGTGTCAAAGTTTTTAAAATATGCATTTTCTTGAACCATGAAATGTATTATTTTAACTCTTAGATTATCATATGCACAAAACGAATGTTCCATAGTATATATTACAGCAGTATTTATAATAGTAAAAAATACAAACATTGCAAATAGCTTAGAAAGGGGATTCAGTTAGGGTATATTCATACAATAGTATAATATAGAGCTTTAAAAAATAATACAGCAGAAGCATATTTATGCTTCTACAAAAGACAGCTAATGATATAATATTTAGTTAAAAATACCAAGCTATAAAGCGAGATAATAACTACCATTCATCGATTACTTAACAATACCAAGAGCCAATATTTATATAATGTTCACTGCATATTAAGCACTATTCCAAATTAATAATTTCCCATAATACATAAAATCTTTGTAACAGCTTCGTGAGGTAAGCACAGTTGTTATTTTTATTTTATAGATGAAAAACTAAATCACAGAGAGGTTAAGCAATGTGTCTAATCTGGCACAGCTATTATGTAAAGTCAAAATTAGCTATTATGTAAAGTCAAAATTATGTAAAGTCATCTCCAGAGAACTTCCTGTAGTTATCCATTGTGCCGGGTTTGTACTAACAGTTTCACATGTATTATCTCATTCCAACCTCATGAATCATTTCGGTATATACACTGGAAATAAGGTAGGAGAGACAAGAGGAAGTGGGACTAGAGAAAGTTCTGAAGGAGGAGAATATGAGATTTCTGCATGTAGAGAAATGTGGATTGATGGGATAATTTTCTGGAGGCAGGAAGGGAGATTGTGTCCCCTTCCTGGATTTGAAAATTATAAAGATCTGAGTTATTTTGAATTACTTTTGATTGTGTGTTTTGTGTTCTCTTAACTCTCATACTAGTGTGGAACCATAATAGGGATGTCAAGCATTCATAGAGACTCAAAAGTTGACATTGGTTGTTATTGCTGTAGTAAGAGAACAAATGAATTGTTTTTAATTCTGCATATCTGTACTTATATTTCCCTGAAAATACGTACTGCATATGTAATTTCAGAATTGTAAGAAAGGAAGTAACAAAAAATATAATAAGTAATACCCTCTTTATCACGACATGACTTTTTTGGTAAATGTTGAGGATTTCTGAACTTTTGTCCTGATCAGAGAGATTATAATTTTTTATCAATATATTAATCATGCATAAAAGCTTTAATATCTATACATTATATTATTTTCTATAAATATATTGCTTGGAGAGGATCCAAAAACTTGTTTTGTATTGGCCCACAATTTAATATATTGCCATGTAGGAGAAATTCAGACTGAACGAGCTCAAATTTCTAGTAATTATGGTGGGAATAAAAAGCACAAACCTCTGAGAATGGTCAGTCTCAACGGCACAATTCTGAAGATAAGGCATTATGGCAGGCTGTATTGTGCAGTGATTTTCCATATCCTCTAGGATCCTAAAACTTCAGAAAAAGGAAATTTTATCACCAGTGGCTCTAAATTCCTGAATTCATTAGAAGGCTAATTTGCTGTACATATATAAGGAGAGCACAGAGATTGGTTTCTCTAATTTCTTAATTTGACCTTTGTTCATGCAATAAGGCAATGCTTTCAGATTGCTGGTTGCAACTTGTTAGTAGATTATAAAATCACTTCAGTACACCCTGCCCAACATTACATTTTTATTGAAATAAGATAGATTGGAATAAAATTGACCAGAAAAGGCAGTATCAAAATGCTCTTGCACTAATTAGGCTCAATATTATTCCTCAAAACATTCCATCAAGTATGTGCGTACTGAGCCATAACACAATGTTATTTGTACTATAAATTGTTATTTTTTTAAAAAAAAGTTTGAAAAACACTACAAAGGTGTGACTTGTAGGAGGACATGATTACCTTTTTTTTTTTTTTTTCCTTTTTTTGAGACAGAGTCTCGCTGTGTTGCCCAGGCTGGAGCACAGAGGCACAATCATAGCTCACTGTAGCCTTGAACTCCTGGGCTCCAGTGATCCTCCTGCCTCAGTCTCCCAAGCAGCTAGGACTACAGGTGCACACCACCATGCCTGGCTATTTTGTTTTTCCTTTTTTCTTTTTGGTAGAGACAAGGTCTTATTATGTTGCCTAGGCTAGTCTCGAATGCCTGGGCTCAAGAGATCCTCCTGCCTCAGCCTCCCAAAGTGCTGGGGTTACAGACATGAGCCACTCTGCTTGGCCTGATTATCTTTTTTAAGAAGATAATCCCAAACGTGTTCTATGAGGAGAAAAGCAAAACATATTCTTCTGTATATACTCAAAATGTGCTTGTGGTATAACTCTTTTAAATGGTTTCCTCAAAAGATCTCTTTTTCTGAGGTATAGACTTCAGTGTTGGCCCTCTCTGGGTCTGAGATTTAAAGAGTATTTGAGTAATATCTTAGTTTTCATTATCATCACTCACAATCATGGTAGTTAAAATAGCGTCATTCAAGCTGTTTTTCAGAGATGTAATGGAGGCACGTGTTTGATCACTTCAGCTCTTTGGCGTTGCATTTAAAACAGTTTCCGAAACTATCCTCCTCTCCCCTTTTAGTCCTTTTGATTTTTACATTTAGACACCTACTATTTGTGGCTCTTAACTTGATGAAAACATATAAATGAAGATATATAGGAGTCAGAAAACTAATTTTAAACTCCACTTTGATAATAACTTATGATTTGACCTAGGATAAGCTAGTTTTTAAATGTTAACTTCTTCATCTGTAACACTGGGATAATTAACTTGCTCTGCCAAATGCACAGGTTATTTTAGTATAGTTTTTTTTTTTTTTAATTCATGTGATATTTCATAAAGTTAAAAATAATAATGCCTTCCCATCAGTAAATATGCTTCCCTCAACCTACATTTTTTTATAAAGTGATTACTTTATGGTAATTGGAATATGTGTGTGTATTTATATTTTTATATATGCATAAGCACGTAAAAGTTGTGGGATTTTGTTTTGTGTGTTTTACAAAAATAGGTATGCCATATCTATTCTTCTATCACTTACTTTTGTTTCACTGCACATTATATTTTTAAAATCCTTTCATTTCAGGACATAGAGAACAATCTCATTCTTTTTTTTTTTTTTTTTTTTTTTTTTTTTTTTGACAGAGCCTCACTTTGTCGCCAAGGCTGGAGTGCAGTGGCTGCACTGCAGAGGCTCTGCCTCCCGGGTTCATGCCATTCTTATGCCTCAGCCTCCCGAGTAGCTGGGACTACAGGTGCCCGCCACCATGCCTGGCTAAGTTTTTTCTATTTTCAGTAGAGATGGGGTTTCACCATGTTAGCCAGGATGGTCTCAATCTCCTGACCTCAT
Organism: Pongo pygmaeus; assembly: GCF_028885625.2. Classification (NCBI taxonomy): domain Eukaryota; kingdom Metazoa; phylum Chordata; class Mammalia; order Primates; family Hominidae; genus Pongo; species Pongo pygmaeus. Next base: position 112,111,828 of record NC_072384.2, on the reverse strand, counting down.
GATCCGCCTGCCTCAGCCTCCCGAAGTGCTGGGATTATAGGCGTGAGCCACCACGCCCAGCTTTTTTTTTTTTTTTTTTAATGCTACAGCTATTTCCCAAGTTATGGTTGTACTATAATTTACTTAACCAATTCCTCATTAGTGGACATTTAGGTTACATTGTATTATTCTCAGTTACAACTAATGAACATTTTTATATACATATTTGTCCACAGATGCACATTCTTCCATAAGTCAGATTCCTAGAAATAGAACTGCTTGGTCACATGTGAATTTACATACACAAATTTGATAGAGACAAATTAGTCTTCAAAAAATCATGTATCAAGTTATACACCCACTAATAGTTTGCCCAATTCTTCACCCTCATCAAAACTAGAAACTTCCTGGAATACTCTGAAGAAGTGGTGATCTGTCTTAGAGATGTCTGAACATTACTTTAGATTTGCTCATGAACAAGTAAGTTTTTTCCATTTTAATTTTCTCATCAGTAAAATGAGAAATTTGGACTAGATGGTATTTATTGGTTCAACAGATATTTGTCTATTTTTTACCTAATATGATGTTCTTTTTTTAATTTTAACATTCTGTATTTTCAATTTTTAAAAATATTTTTGAGACGAAATTTTTAAATATTTATTATTTTTTCAAAAATTTTTAAATATTTTCTGCTGCATGGCCCAGGCTGGAGGACAGTGGCATGACCTCAGCTCACTGCAACCTCAGTCTCCTGGGTTCAAATGATTCTCCTGCCTCTGCCTGGCCAATTTTTGTATTTTTAGTAGAGACAGGGTTTCTCCATGTTGGCCAGGCTGGTCTTGAACTCCTGGCCTCAAGTGATCCACCTGCCTCTGCCTCCCAAATGCTGGGTGTATAGGTGTGAGCCACTACTCCTGGCCCTTCTGTGGGTATTTTCATTGCAAAATTGAGTGAGAGATTATATTTATTTTCCTCTACTAATATTTTGGATAGGGAACTAGAATAAGCAAAAGAAAGAAAGTAATTTTTTGTTGTTGTTGTTTTTTTTTTTGGTTTTTGTTTGTTTTTCTATCAGGTTAGATGTGGAGATGTCTGTTATAATGCACAGTGATTTAAAAAATTTGAATACCAACTTTTCCATATTCTTGGTTTGTGAAAGATCTATGATATAATTATGACAATTTTTTTACTACTTTATCTGCAGCCTATCATTTATAGGCAGATTTTAAGGTGCAGACCTCAATTCTAATTTTAAAAAATATTCTTAAATATACTATGGTATTCTTATGCAGATTCATACTCTTCCTTTATTGCTTTAAAATCAATATCTACAGGCCTGTGAGGAATATGCAAAATAACTCTTACTCATTCTCAAGAATATTTTTATAGTTAATGTAACAGGGCAATATTATTTTTTTAATCTTCCCTCACAAACTGTGGAGATGCTAATAGCCTATTAAGAAGGGAGAATTTCCCTGGTGACCAAGTGTGTAGTTTAAAATCAGCTTTATGATCCCTCAATGAATCATTGATCATGTCTTTATAAAACAGGTTGAATAAAACTTCATTAAATAAGTGAATAAGGCAGGTGGTGATAAAGAATGGATTAGACAGAATCCCTTACCTCTTTGACACAACTAACAATATTATCATGTCATAGTCTGTGGGTCACCAGGGATTCATCAGGTCAAACCTGATTAGTAGCTGCCAAAATATGGGCCTACTCTTTTTCTGTGTTTGTTTTTTGCTTTATGAGACAGAGTCTCACTCAGTCACGCAGGCTGGAGTGCAATGGCACGATCTTGGCTCACTGCAACCTCCGCCTCCCGGGTTCAAGTGATTCTCCTGCCTCAGCCTCCTGAGTAGCTGGGATTACAGGTGCGCGCCACCATGCCCGGCTAATTTTTGTATTTTTTAGTAGAGACGGGGTTTCTTTTTTAGTAGAGATGGGGTTTCACCATGTTGGTCAGGCTGGTCACTCCTGACCTCATGATTTGCCTGCCTCAGCCTTCCAAAGTGCTGGGATTACAGGCATGAGCCACCACGTCCAGCCTGGCCCTACTTTTATTAACTGACTCTGAATGTCAGTTTCAGTAGGGACTGTACAGCTATTTGCTATGTTTTCTAGGGGAACTACAGAGGTTATTGCATTTTGGATTAAACAGCTATTTTACCTGTGGGGTATATACTTCATGATATGGCCTGGTCGGTTTATTTAGAGTAGCTATCACCAAACCAATTAGGAATTAGGAATAAAAGAAAATTAGTTGTATTTTATTTTGTATTGTGAAAATGTGTATGATTGTGGTAATTTAGAAGGCCAGATACTTTTTGATAATTCCGTTTTGCTAGGTCTAATTATTTTTTTTTTTCAAAAAAGACCTCTGAGAGCCTTTTTAAATATGTTAGATCATGCATTGTGGCTGGTTAAAAGAATTGAAAAATCCTTAAAGTGCAAAATTATTTTCCTGTAAAAATTAGGATATAGGCTTATGATGAAACCTTACTCTATGAAGCAACAATTTTTGACTTATTTCTTCTGTGATTTAATATGAGATAGGAAAGAGCATTCTAGTTTAAGACCAACCCAGCTCTGACTCTGCCTTTCCATCTATGGGAAACTTTCATTAGAAATAAGAGAGTGTCTTAGAGCAGAAGTTTGGAAATACTGGCTTATAAAATCTACTTCTAAAAATCTTAAGGCTCCAAATAAAAAAAAAATGAATTTTCTGACACATTCCCCAGACTTACTGAGTCAGAATATAGAAGATGGGCCAGACATCTTTATTTTAAATCTTTCTATTTGGCTTTTAGTTTCTACCTGGCCCTGAACACACAAATGTGTTCAATTATTCTCCTTTGGAAGAATGAATAACAGTGTATAGTTTGGCATTAGTTTCATTGAACCTGATTTTTTACACATGGTCTGTAAGTAACGCCTCTTCTTGGATGGTCTGTGAGCTTTATTTGTTTCACTTTAAGTGTATCCTGTTGATGATAGCTTTCTTAAAACATGTTACACAACCCAAAGTGTTCGGTTTTTTAGTCACAATTTCATCATTAATAGGAATAAATATTGAATCTTACAGCTAGAGGGTACCTCTAGAGAACATTTCATCAAGCCTCCTATCTTTAATTAAGTGGATGTCTAAAGCATGTAGAAGAGATTTCTTTTAAAATACTGACAAATAAACACTTAAGATGCCCATTACAGTATTTTTATCCCTCTAATAGTCAGTAATTCTTCCTCACATCCAACCCATATCACCTCTACTTTAACCCAAGTATTTCTCCCTTCTAGTTCAAACCTCCAAGAATGTAACTGGAAACCGTGTAATAAAAACATTCCATTCAAATACTATCTAGTTAATGAACATATGTTTTATGAACACAATTTGTCAAAATTTTGACAACAAAAATAGAATAGGGGCAGCATAGAGGTATGAGTCTTTGAATAAAAATTGAAATAAAATTTTAAAAAATAAAATAAATATGCTTTAAAATGTGCTTAGCAATGGAATTGGGGATTGCCCCAAGATACTTTTCACTCAGACAGCTGCTGGGTGAGAGAAGGGAAGTTTTCTACTGGTATCTCATTTATCCATAATGTTTGCCTTCAGAACCAGTGAGGCAATATTTCTGTCAAAAATATAGGTAATTTCTCTCCCAAATTTTCCTGTATCTACTTGCACATCAATTTCTGTTTGTTTGATTTTCCAATTAGTGATAGGGACCTTTACAACACAAATAGGAAATTAAAGCAAGAAGTCACTGTGATTAAGTTTCAGACAAGGAATAATCAGTCAGTCAATCAAATGGTGTAAATGACTTAAAATTTTTTTTCTCCCATTTGACTGGTTAGAATAAATGTTCTCAACTCTAGACTGAATATTGGAATCCCAGGGAGCTTATTAAAACTACCAAAGCTCCTAGAAAATTGCCAGCGATTTTAATTTAATAGGAAATAGGTGATTCTCAGGTATTGTATTTTTTTAAAATACTCTATATTCTGCTACTCAGTATGGGGTATGTAGATGAGTAGGTAGAGACATTACTTGGGAGCTTAATAGAAATGGGCTTATTAAAAAGTCTTGGGCTCCACTGATACCAACTGAATGAAAAGTTTTACTTACAGAAGAATTCCAGTATTCAAGTTTGAAAGACTGTTAGTTGATCTAATATACAACCCAGTTCAGAACCACTTGTTAGAGGAAATGAAGATAATCAAAAGGCACTGAAGGAGAGAAGACAGAGGAGATAAGGAAAGAGTAAGGAGGTGGGGGAGGAGGAGGAAGTGTCAGAGTGTAAAAACACACAAAGACTTTGCCTAAATTTATCCTTATTTCTATTGTTAATGGGCGAACAGAGATCTTTTGTCTTGTCACTGTGATGTCAGTGCTCTGTTTTGCATTATTTATGAATATTCTTTGTCTTTTTTGCTATTGTTGCTAGGATGCAACAATAAATATTTAATTAGTAAATTGCCAAGCTTCTTCAAGTAAAATAAATTTGTTCTAAGGGAGTAACTTTAATCACAGTATTGGTTATCATTATATTGAAAGAAGTAATTAAGCCATAGTTCTTATTAGTGAGATACTGATAAGATTAAGCTACTTAACGATTTTTTAATATTTTTTGACTTGATAGATATTCTCTCAGTAGTACTGGCTTACCATGAATTGTTTGATTCCTTAAATGTTACCTATCTAATTCTCATGGATATTTTGAATGAATTCACATTCCCCATGTCAAGTTTACTGACCCAAATATAAGGAGTTTGACGTCCCAGTTTTAAATTTTATATTGATCACATTTAGTGCATACCACCAATGAAAAAGCTAGTTAAAATTGAACCCAAATATTTTAATGCACCCAGTGAAGCAATTTAGAAAGGAAACTAAATACAAGGAAAAAAATGTAATGAAATATTTGAGCAAGGATGGAATTAATAAAAACCAAAGCAATTATAAGTTAATGTTCCTATAGAGGCTGACTTATCTCATTGATTTCAGGAATTATTTTTTGTTTTGTGTCCCCATCGTAATAAAATATGAGTATAATTTGATGAGTTTATTCACATTAAATAATGCTTATTAATCAAAAAATGCTACTAAATAAATTTACTCTATGGTGCCCTTCCACTTGTCTTGCATGTAGCCTTGAATTGTACAAAGGGAATGTTTTCTTTCTTGATACAAGTCTCATATAATAATATAAAGAAATATTTTTAACCCCATTACTCTTTAGCAATTAAGCTTGTTGTTTTGTTCTTTTTGCCTACCTTTTATGTGTCCAAATGCTTCATGCTTACTGAATTTTCATTTGGAATTAAGGGATATAAAAATGTTGATGGTGAAAAGCCCTATATTTAATGTTGAATGTAATTTACTTTGAAAAAAAATCAATTATAGACTGATTTTGGAAAATGAAAGCCATAATTCCCTTTTAACATGTTAAATAAAAATTGTGGAATGCATCTGCATTTGGATAATAATTTAAAGGAATTTTTCTGCATGTTTCTAAAAGGGAATATGATATCAGAAATCAATGTGTCCTGAAAAAATATGAAATATTTGAACATTATGTGGAAAAAGTTGCTATTTTCAAAAATTTGAAGTTTTTTCAACACAAATGATTAAATAATTTAAAATATTTTAATATTTCCACAGTATAATAATTGCTATCGAATCTAAGATTGTACTACATTGGATTATATTTGTATAATATTATTTTCATATTTAAATAGTGTACTCAATGAGAGAAATGATTTTAACATGAACACTTAATAAATAATTTTAAACTAAATTCAGGGTTACTTGTCTTATCATTGTAATTATTTTCTACATTAATTTTCTCATTTGGCAGGAAAAACCAAAGTAAATAAAGAGAAACTGAAACATTTTGTCTAGTTACTTTAAATCACCATAGAGTTAAAAATGAAAAGTAACACTTAGACATATCTGTCTATGATTAAAATATGATGTGACTTATAAGATTGTTGACTCCATGCTATTGTTTTCCAGCCAAGCAATAGCTGTCAAATAGAAGCAAATTGATAAACTGTCCTGTGATAACACATTTCAAATCTAGTTATTTATTTATTTAACATATGTCTGCTATTTTAATTAGTGACTGTTGATGCATCGAAGCGCTTTATTGAATTTGGAAGAGAAGAATTGTGTTTGAATTTATTCTGTACAAAACTGTCTGTTGAAAGTGTTTCCTTTAAAAAATTTCATTTATAGTGTATGAATTACTAATTAGGGCATCTAAACAAATATACCATTTGGTTAAAAGATAGAAATATCAATATAAGCATAATGTATGACATGAAGAGTTAATGAAAGGATATAAATTGTTTGGGTACATATCATATATATATATATAAAATGTGTGTATCAAATATAAATAAAACTGTGTAAGTGCCAGTTACAGTTACAAACATAGTAATACACCTAGAAACAAAATAAATGGAATAAATAATGATATGTTAGATGGTAATTGATGCTGTAACAAAATACAGGAAGGAAGGAAGGAAGGGAGATGAAAGAAAGAGAGAGAAAAAAGAAGATGAAGGTTCATAAGGAGTTAGTTGATTGGGAAAGATTCAGTATTAAACAGGGGCAGACTTCAATATAAAGATGTGATTTGGTCAAAGACTTAAAGAAAGTGAAGGGACAGTCCAAGAGGATTTATTATGTAAAATTTTGTACCAGGATACTAATAGAAGAAATAATTTATTTTGAAGTTTAATGTAACCAAAATTGCAAATACAAAATATACCTTCACAAACCCAGATATAAAAATTTGATTATTTTCCAAATCTTCCATAAGCTTATGGTAAAAAATAGCATGTAACCTTATTTTTACAAAATAAAAACATGACAGAGGGTGAGTCCAAGTGCCATTTTAGTTTAAACTTTATTTGATGTTTGTATTGCTTGTACTACATAAAGAATAATTAGATCACGTCAAATGGAAGAATATTCTTTATATTTCAGTATTGTGCATTATTTTATGAATATCACCATCATGTTCAATGGAAAAGGATCCAACTAAAAATATGAAATCATGAACTAATCAACAGCAGAATTTAAGGAGCATTTAAATCTTAGTATTTTAGTATTTGTCTCTTTATATTTCTTAGTGACCTACCTCTTTAACTCTATACACCTTTTTATCTCTCTGATAAATATATTAAGCCCTGAGGAGATACTGCCATTGAGTTGGAAATATATGATTTACCTATTTACTTGAAGGGAATACTTACTTATATTGTGTATTAAGTACCAAACCCTGTGTTTATCACTGAAAATTAAAACTTAAGTAAGACAATAAACTTCAATAAACCCATAGGTTAGTTGGGGTGAGGTAGAAGCAAACTTGAAAAAAATACAATGTGTAAGTGCAATAAAAATATCTAAGTTGATGAACACTGTTAACAGGGACCATGTAAAGCACTTTATACCTGTATATTTATCTTCAATCCTATTAGATGGGTACTAACTCCATCTTAAAAATGGTGAAGTAAAATACAGAATGGTTAAATAACTTGCCCATATAACATAGATATATTTTGGATTTGAGCCTAGATCTTCAGACTACATAGACTGCTGCATTAACTTTATCTTCTTGCTTGTTCAGAAGCAATAGTGAGAAAATAACTCAGCTTGGAGCTGTGTCTGGAAAGGTTTCAGAGCAAGTATTTCCTAGGCTGAGAAGCTAGGAAAGGTTTTTAACATGGAGAAATGCCTTGTGAAGAAGCAATGAGAATCACAACTGAATTGCAAGTGGTATTTCTATCTGGCTGGACGTGAGAAACAGAGTAATGTGATTCCTGGAAGGGCAGAGATGGTGGTCAACTTATGGAGGGCTTTTGTCCCTTGCTTAAGGTTTAATCCTTTAGTACGGGGATGGTCGTAAGTTTCATACTGTGAATCAACACTGATTTATAGGTGTTGGCTTACAGGTTCAAGCCATTACTTTTAGGGCATTGTGGAGGATTAACTGGAAGGAAGAGATGGGATCTGAGAAAACTTTTAGAACACTATGTACATTTAGAGATAGGCTTTTGAATAAAGTTGGAATAGAGAGGAGGGAAAGTACTGAGGAATATTTAGAAAACTATTGCTAATACTTGGCAATTTTATTAGGTAGGAGAAGTGATGATAAGAGGATAGGAGACAGAAAATACATTGTAAATTACTAGCAAGCTACTGGATATATGGTGCTTCCATTAAGTGAGATAAGGGAACTTAGAAGAGAAATACACTCAGTAGTGGGTGTGGGAAGAAGAGTTATGTTCTGTTTTGTAAACCTTGCATATCAAAATGGGGACTTCTATAGACAGCTGGAAATGCATGCTGTAGCTCCATAGAGAACTCAATTCTAGATCTGAAAGTCATTTACTGATAGATAGTATGCTAAGTAGAAGATGAATGACTTTTATACAGGAATGAGCCCATAGTCCCCCGAAAATTGTCAAGAACAAGTCTGGGGAATGCTAATGTTTATGAGGCAGAGTCTTGATAAAGTAGCAACAAAGAAAGCTTAGAAGATCTGTTTGAAAATATAGGAAGAAACAAGGCTGAAGTGGAAATACAGAAACCATGAAGTGATATACTATACATATCCTGTAAAATTCATACCTTAAATACCCTAAAAATATTTTTGGAATAAGTGAGATAAGCAGAATTGTGTCTCTTATTACTAGAATGTTGATGGATAGCCTTTCGTATTGCTTTTACTAAAGCATACCTCGATATGATGCTGTCAGCTTGGATTGAAGCATGTTATAAGAAAAGATCAATGATAATTTTTGTTGTATTTACTATGAATGGCTTTCTTTCCTTCCTCCTTCCCCTCCCTTTCCTTCCTTCCTTCCTTCCTTTCTTTCTTTCCTCGTGTAAAATATTATGTGAATTAACTAAACATTTATGTGTCCCTTTTCTGCATTGACTACTAAAAGTCTTAGACCCATTTCTGGGAACACCTTCTACTAGGAACTTACTATACACATTGTGTGAATTGACTTCACCTTTCCTAGCCTGCCAAATGTCTCATTTAGTTATCTCAATTTTCCTTTGTTTTTAATTTTAGAGACAGAGTCCCACTACGCTGCCCGAGCTGGAGTGCAGTGACTATTCACAAGTGCAGTCATAGCCGACTGCATCTTTGAACTACTGGCCTCAAGCAATCCTCCTGTCTCAGCCTCCCGAGTAGTTGGGATTACGGGCACACTCCACTGTGCCTGACTTCAAATTGGATTTTTTCTTGTTAAGTTGTATGATCATCATAAAGCATTGTAGTTATTTGCTGAAACAAGAAAGAATATAAAAATGAAATCATTATAAATTAATTTTGGAGATTTTTGTATAAAAATTTTGATCTAGTTGTAAACCTCATTCATTAAATGTTTGCTGAATTGAGTCAAAGACAGGGTGAGAAATTGTCACTCCAGAACTCAGCTTATGAGTTTCTCTTGGTGGCAGACTTTGATCATGGTCCTATCTCTGTCTTCTGCAGTGACAAGGACGGTGTGTGCAGAACAATGTGACGGCAGATGCTACGGACCTTACGTCAGTGACTGCTGCCATCGAGAATGTGCTGGAGGCTGCTCAGGACCTAAGGATACAGACTGCTTTGTATGTCTGTGATTTCTCTCTTGTATTATCCTGCTCTCCTTTCCTTCCCTATTTGATTCAGGCATACTGAATCTTTGTCTTATTACAGTAACATCAACTTTAGCCACTTTAGGATTAAGAAAAATGCTCTGCCCTCCTCAAAGTCATTCCCTCACTAGGTTGTCTATTGATGAACTAGAATTGTTCTATTAAATGAATTGTATATTTCTGATATAATTTATGTTACAAATGAGGTTCATTGGAGAACATATTGAGATATCTTTTTATAATCTAATAGCATCCTTTCCAGTAATGCGGTGATTACCTGTTTATGTGGTTGAGTTCTGTGAGTGGGAGCAATTGCATTTTATTTCTTGAATATAAATTTCAAGATTATAGAAGATATATTTATGAGTTTCAGTATTTTCTAGTTTATATTTTAAGGTAATATTATTTTAAAAGTTTAAGATTTACAAATAGTTAGGGACAGTTTTTAATTATATTTTGATATCATATTCCTGACACAGTACTCTTTGTCTTTGGCATACATATCAGCAATTTTGAGTTGTATTTAACTCAATTTCATATACCCAGAACACCAGCTTAATTTTAAAGCTAAAAATCATAAAAATACACAAATGTTTATGTAGTTGAAAATAAACACAGAAATTTTTTTCTCTCAAATATCCAGCAAACATATGTAGTAGAATTGAGCTTTTTTTAAAAAAAAAAAAAGACACTTAATTCCAGCAATGAGAAAACATATATTAAAGCTCTTATGATATAGACAGTAATTTCTTAGTTTTCTTAATATCATAATGAATATAATCTTCTATACTCATTCTATAGTGAAACAAAAATATGTATTGCAGAAGTGGATAGGGAGGAAGGAGAAAAGGAAATAAAAACGTTAAAAATTTAAAGAAGATACTCAGCAGGTCTTGAACTGAGAACCTTCCTCTGTCTTTCATCAGACATAGGATGGAAGCTTGATTCTGAAGACATTGAACACTGCAGGTGTTTCATTAACAATTCCAAAACAATAACAACAATAAACAGCAATAGCAAAAACTCTCACTTAGAAGTTTTGCACTGCAATTTTTTTCATGGTTCCATTATCATGATAAGCACAGTGCTGAGTGAGCTTCAAATTATCATTTCATTACTTTTATGGAACGGTCCAATGGTTCCACTTTGGCTTTTGGTACAGAATTTTCAAGAATGCCAGACTAAGGACTTGGTGTAAGTTACATTGTTTTGTATGCTGTCGCAAAGCTAAATTTGTTTTATTCCTCTGACTTATGTTCCTTTGTTCCTGAGCAATCTGTGTACAGCACTGCATAAAATCTGTTAGTAAAGCAATTATAAGGACACATGAAATTTTATAACTATAAATTAAAACTTACTGAGTTTTCTAGATTGGTTTTTAATAGATTCTTCCTAGAATGTGTCATCTTAGTGAATAATGTATCATCAGTAAGTCTCATTCTGGTTATGCATCTAGTAGACCATTATCAGGGAATTGTCATGTTTATGATAAAGTGCTTGCTAAAACAACAATTGATGAAGCAATGTTTTGAGGAAACAGAATAAATTAATGCTTATTAATAACCATATGTACTATTTATGATTAAATGTAAATCATAGCTTGAGTTCGTATTAGCTTGCTTTCCAAGGCCCAAATCATTCCTAAAATTGCTTAATTTCTTAATTAAAAGAATTAGCTCATCCACACTTTTGTTAATCACATGTTTATATGTACTTATACATGTATTCTGTTTTTATATCAAGTACCTACCTCTCAGGTAATAAAATGGTTTTTAATTCTTCCCAAGTGAATTTGAAAATATTAATAAATTGAGTTATGAATATAAATATATGAGTCAGCAGAAATGAACTGTCTTCTGCATTGTGGCTTTTACTAAATGGAGTGGCATTAGGAAAAAAGCCATACTAGAAAGGACATCATATTATTTAATTACAGGCTAACTATAGCTAATTACCTCTTTACATTTTGGCATTACATGCACTGTTTTTGTATTTGGCTAGTCACCAGCCAGAGCCTTTTCTTTAAGTCCAATATAAATCACCATCACAATGTTTTCTTACAGGACAATGGTGATAATTGTACTTTACATGTCACTTGGGACATGGAACTCTTTAAAATACCAGCTCAAGTGGACGTCTAGCCTGTAGAATTAGGGATTTGGTTGTCAGTGCTACACTTTAAGACTAAATATAAATGCTTTGAATAAGTGTGAACTCAAATAATTTTTCACTATTAGCTAACTTTAAACCAATTCTCAATTTAGAAATTACTGCATACATGCTAAGCACTTTGAGCATCAGTAGCCATAAATTTTCCTATTTACTGACACTGGAAAAAAGAGTTTTATGAAATTTTGGAAACACACATGACTCTTAAATTATCAAATTTTGTAGTATTTATGGAATTATTATAGAAAAAAAAAGCTTCTCCTGTTTTGGCAGTGTTTCATTAACAAGTATTATGAAGTTTATTTGTAAATGAAAGTAATATTTGCTATGTTGCAGGCCTGCATGAATTTCAATGACAGTGGAGCATGTGTTACTCAGTGTCCCCAAACCTTTGTCTACAATCCAACCACTTTTCAACTGGAGCACAATTTCAATGCAAAGTACACATATGGAGCATTCTGTGTCAAGAAGTGTCCACGTAAGTAACAGAATAAGAATAACCAAATTAATTAGGTCATTATTTGAAATCAAAGGAATTTTATGTAAGTTTATTTTAATTTGAAACTTGTAAGAATATTATAAGTACTTTGGGTATAGATACTACTACCCCCATTGTATAAATAAAGAAACTAAACCAAAAATTTAAAGTGATTGGTGTAAAGTTTCATAGCAAAAGAATGACATGTTTGAGGTTATAAAACTCTTACTGTGGCTGGGCGCAGTGGCTCACACCTGTAATCCCAGCACTTTGGGAGGCCGAGGTGGGTGGCACCTGAGGTCAGGAGTTCGAGACCAGCCTGACCAATATGGTGAAACCCCGTCTCTACTGAAAATCCAAAAATTAGCCAGGTGTGGTGGCAGGCGCCTGTAGTCCCAGCTTCTCTGGAGGCTGAGACAGGAGGATTGTTTGAACCTGGGAGGTGGAGGTTGCAGTGAGCCAAGACGGTGCCACTGCACTCCAGCCTGGGTGACAGAGAGAGACTCCATCTCAAAACCAAACAAACAAACAAACAAAAACCTCTTTCTGTTTTTACTATACCACAATATTTTTGCCTATCATACTGTTTCTCCAAAAAAGTAATTAGTTAAGTGGCAGCAAGCTATGTAATGAATAGGGTCTGCTTCTAATAACAATGGATTTTCACCTAAAATTGTTTCTGATTCCTTATTTATAACTAGAATACTTAACATTATATTTTTAATATCAAGTTAACCTTAAATAAAACATATATATATATGTTTAATAGCAAATTAACCTTAAATAAAACATATATATATATAAAGGGTATGTTAAAGGATCTTAAACAAATTGATAACATCCTGAGGATTCAAAAGGACCAACTTAACTTTCATCAGGTATTCAGGATAATATATTGATATTTACTTGAGTCTATTTTTTTTTTTTTTTTTGCCTTGTGTAACCAATGGGACATTTCCCATTGGAAAGGCTGAAAAAAATCACTATATATGTCCATATAATCATTTAAAAGAATTCTTTATATAGTCTATGCTATACATATAATGTGACTTACTTCACTTTGTGTATGTGATACAGTAGGAAGTACAGGCTGAGCATCCATCATCCAAAAATCCAAAATCTGAATTGTTCCAATATTTGAAACTTTTAGATTGCTGACATGATGTCACAAATGAAAAATTTCACACCTGACCTCGTGTGATAGGTAACAGTCAAAATGCACACAACACAGTTTATTTAGTGTTCTCAAGGGGGAAAAAAACCACACACACACACACTCTCAGCCCCTTTCGACTGTGGTACATCTTTTCCATGCATACCCAGATTTCCAAAGGGAAGCACCCTCACAGGTGATAAAATGGCATGTGTGCAGGCCAGACACACCAATGGCAGGTTTTCCAAAATGCCATTTTGTGGTGTTGAGATATTGTTGAAAATGTCAAAAAGGCCTGCAGCTATCCCTCTGGGTAAGGGTGGTAAAAATAAGAGGAAACATTTATGTTTATCTATAGCATAGAAAGTCAAGCTTTTGGAGAAACGGGAGAATGGTGTAAGTATGCAACATCATAGAGAAGAGAAGAGTATAGTATTGGTATGAACACTTTGTGTGACCTGAAGAAACAGAAGGATAAACTGTTCTATGCTGAAAATGAATAACAGAAGTTAATGAAAAATAGAGTAGCACTGAATAAAGCTAATGATGAAGATCTTGCTTGTGTACCGAAAGAGTGGATTTGTCAGCATGTAGATGAACATAAGCCGCATAATGGTATGCTGATCATGAAACAGGCAAAGATCTAGCACGGTGAACTGAAAGTTGAAGAGAACTGTAAATATTCAACAGGCTGGACATAGAAATTTAAGAAAAGAAATTTAAAGGCATTAAATCTTTAGAGATTCGTGGTGACAAAACATCTGCTGATCACAAAGCAGTGGAGAAATTCATCATAGAGTTTGCCAAGGTCATCACTGATAAAAATCTGACACCAGGACAATTCTGTGATTCTGATGAAACATCACTGTTTTGACATTGCTCCTCCAGAAAGATATGACCACAGTTCATTAGACATCCCCTGAAGGAATGAAGGATGTCAAAGACAGAATGACTGTGCTGGAATGTGCTAATGCAGCAGGCACACATAAATGTAAACTTGCTGTGATAGGCAAAAGCTTGCATCCTCACTGTTTCCAAGGAGTGAATTTCTTACCAATTATTATGCTACTAAAAATGCATCGGTTACCAGGAACAACTTTTCTTATTGGCTTCACCCGAACATTTTATACTAGCACCTCCTGCTCATTGCTAGGAAGCTGGACTGGATGTTGACTGCAAGATTTTGTTTTTCCTTGACAACTGTTCTACTCATCCTGCAGCTGAAATTCTCATCAAAAATAATGTTTATGCCGTGTACTTTCCCTTAAATGTGACTTCATTAAATCAGCCATGTAAACAGACTATCCTTAGAGCAATGAAAAGTAAATACAAAAACACTTTCTTTTTTTTTTTTTTCTTTTTTTTTTTTGAGACAGAATCTCACTCTGTCACCCAGGCTGGAATGCGGTAGTATGATCTCGGCTCACTGCAACCTCCACATCCCGGGTTCAAGCGATTCTTCTGCCTCAGCCTCCCGAGTAGCTGGGACTACAGGCACGTCCCACCATGCTCGGCTAATTTTTTGGATTTTTAGTAGAGACGGGGTTTCACTGTGTTAGCCAGGATGGTCTTGATCTCCTGACCTTGTGATTCACCCACCTCAGCCTCCCAAAGTGCTGGGATTACAGACGTGACCCACTGCATCTGGCCAAAAGCACTTTCTTGAACAGCATGCTAGCAGCAGTGAACAAAGGCCTCGGCGTGGGAAGGTTTTCAAAAGGAGCTTAGCATGAAGGATGCTGTATATGCTGTTGTCAATGCTTGGAACACAATAACTAAAGACACAGTTTTGCATGCCAGGTACAACCTCTGACCTATGACTGTGTTCAGGAAAAAGGTGGTTACTTGGAAAGATTCCCTATGTCAAGTGAGAAAAAAATATGCCTTCAGAGTCTATCAGTAAGCTGGAAGAAATGGATATCACAGAAGTTTTTAACATTGATAACGAGTTGTTCCTTCATTGACTGATGGTGAAATTGCAGAAGTCGCTCTGAATCAAAGCAATTGTGGTAATAGTGACAATGAAAATGTTTTTAACACTGCACAAAAAGTATCTACAGAAGACATGATGAAAATGTGTTATGGGCTCACTGAAGGACTAGAGCATGGTGCATTCATAACAGAAAAAGAAATCATGGGAGTTTATAAAATCAAAAAGAGACTTCTAAAACAAAATTCACTGTTAATGGGCAAATGACCTTGGAGGAAACATTTTAAAAAGCCATCCAGCAGAAAGCCCCCTTATCTCTGTAGGACCCATTCCCTGGTTTCTCAACTGTTTCTGATGTTTCTTTTTACCTAAGAAAATAAAGCAGTGTATCGTAACCTTTTAATCAAAACACAGCATCATAGATGGACACTAAAAGCCTGCATTATTTGTTGTTGCTGTTGCTTCACAGCTGATACAGGTATTCTGGTGATTCTACTGTGATACCTAGTTATTCCGAACACATTATCTTTTCACTGTGTTAGTGGTCTACCATGTTTTTTTTTTTTTAGTTTTACATATTTATGTGTGAATAAGTGTAAGAATATGATTGCTCATCAGTAGTATATAAATTTAGTGTTATGAATGACGGTGATGCTAAACAACCACAGATTGTCTATGTTGATGGCTGAGATAGTGATGCCTTTGTTTCTGATGGTTCAGTGTATACAAACTGTGTTTCACACCAAACATTACTTAAAATATTATATAAAATTACCTCAGGTCATGTGTATAAGATATATGGAATCATAAAAACTGAATATTATTTTCAGACTTGGGTTTCATCCCCAAGGTATTTCATTATGTTTATGCAAATATTACAAAATCCAAAAAATTCTGAAATCTGAAACACATCTGGTCCCAAGCATTTTGAATAAGGGATACTCAATCTGTATAAGGGACATGGGATTAGAGTGGCTATGGATCGTGGCTTCGTTCCCTTATTAGTCATGTGATTTTTAAATAACATGTTTAGTTCTCTATTTCTTCTTCTTTAAGATGTGGGTTATAAAAATTATATTTTCTGGCCAGACACGGTGGCTCATGCCTGTAATCCCAGCACTTTGGAAGGCTGGGGTGGACAGATCATGTGAGGTCAGGAGTTTGAGACCAACCTGGCCAACATAGTGAAACCCCATCTCTACTAAAAATACAAAAATTATCCGGTCATGGTGGCACACACCTGTAATCCCAACTATTTGGGAAGCTGAGGTAGGAGAATGCTTATACCCAGGAGGCAGAGGTTGTAGTGAGCCGGGATCATGCAGTTGCGCTCCAGCCTGGGCAAAAAGAGCAAAACTCTGTCTCAAAAAATATATATATCTTCCCTCCTTTCTTTCCAGAGCCATTATAACAATCGAAGAGATAGGATATAAAGATGAGGGGGGTAGATTTTTTATTTTTTTGGAGACAGAGTCTTGTTCTGTCACCCAGGCTGGAGAGCAATGGCGCAATCTCGGCTCACTGCAACCTCCGCCTCCCAGGTTCAAGCGATTCTCCTGCCTCAGCTCCTGAGTCTCTGGGATTACAGGCACATGCCACCATGCCCAGCTAATTTTTGTATTTTTAGTGGAGACTGGGTTTCACCATGTTGGCCAGGCTGTCTTGAGCTCCTGACCTCAGTTAATCCACTTGCCTCGGCCTCCCAAAGTGCTGGGATTACAGGCATGAGCCACCGCGTCAGGCCGAGAGGGGTAGATTATTTAAAAAGGCTTTGAAAACACAATTCTAGTCATTGTTATGAAACATGTTCATATCCATTAAAATAAAAATTGTACTTTGACTTATTTATATATATATATGTGTGTTTAATGTGTCTCTTAATTAGCATTTTAAAGTCACAGACACGCTAACTCCAAGACAGCAAAGATTTTGCATCTTAAATATTTCAATATCCACACCAGTCCTTTTCATCTAATAACCTCTTATCTAAAGTCACCCTATATGTCACCATGTACCATCCTTACAAAACTGAGGGCTTGGCAGTATTGTAGGATGGGGCTAAATGATATTTTCCCTTTTCTTAGAAGTGTATTATACTACTACCTAATCTACTACCTTCAAATTAGGATGCCTTTCCCAAAGACAGTCAAAACTATGCATTCTTGGAGTTTTTTTGGTGCTTTCCCTTTTATTCAAGTCGTTAGGTTGAAGCCCAAGGGTTGGGTGAGAGCAGAAGTACCAGGAAAATTTGAACTAGAGAATTCCCCTTTTCTTTACTATATCCCTTATAGTGATTCACCTGAAAGCTGTCAACTCCAAACTGTAGTAAGTGGCTAAACATGAAGACCTATTGTGTGAAATTACATGACTTATTTACTTTAAATGTGGTAACTTACAGTCTTCTTTTCTTAGATTAGTTTGTGTATCTCAAACTACAGGCTAATTTAAAGCACTTCAGTATTTGTCCATGAAAAAATTTAAATCTCTGATGGGCCTGGCTTACATGGCTTGGTTTGCCCCAAATTGAAGCTTTCTTGGGAAAACAAGGACATTAAGCTTCTTTTTTTTTTTTTTTTTTTTTTTTGAGACAGAGTTTCACTCTTGCTGCCCAGGCTGGAGTGCAATGGCACGATCTCGGCTCACTATAACCTCCACCTCCTGGGTTCAAACAATTCTCCTGCCTCAGTCTCCCTAGTAGCTGGGATTACAGGCATGCACCACCATGCCTGGCTAATTTTGTATTTTTAGTAGAGACGGGGTTTCTCCATGTTGGTCAAGCTGGTCTTGAACTCCCTACCTCAGGTGATCCACCCGCCTCGGCCTCCCAAATTGCTGGGATTACAGGTGTGAGCCACTGTGCCCGGTCAGACATTAAGCTTCTAAATGCAGGTCTACATTTCCGAATCCAGAATTCTGAAATTTAAAAACTCCAAACTTGCATTTTCTGAAACTCATTTGGCTGCAAAACTTGAATCTAACTGATATAAGACTAATTATAATATTTGCTTATTCCATTCGGCAGAAATGTGAAAGGGTTTCATTGTAACACATTTCCCAAGATGTATTAGTTGGTTCTTACACTGCTATAAAGAAATACCTGAGACTGGGTAATTGATAAACAAAGAGGTACAATTGGCTCATGGTTCTGCAGGCTGTACAGGAAGCATGAGGGATTCTGGAGAGGGCTCAGGAAACTTTCAATCACAGTGAAGGTGAAGGGGAAGCAATTATGTCTTCCATGGCCAGAGCAGGAGGAAGAGAGAGGCAGGAGGTGTTACACACTTGTAAACAACCAGATCTCATGCTAACTCACTCTTGCCACGACAACACCAAGGGGGATGGTGTTAAACCATGAGAAGCCACCTCCATGATTCACTCACCTCCCTCCAGGTCACACCTCCAATACTGAGGATTATAATTCGACATGAGATTTGGGTGGGGACACAGATCCAAACCATATCACAAGACCTTGAAGAAAGAATGGCTATTTAGTATCGTGTATGCACCTGTTGCAGGTTGGGTTCCCCTGAGATAGAGATTACATTATTAAGGAGTAGTCTCAAAATCAGCACTTTTTGGGGAAGGGAAGAAAGCAAGATTGGACTTTGATATCATCTCAACAAAGTGACTCTTTTTTGTGGTGGATGCTTTCATGTGGATATTGACTTGGAATGCAAATTTTTCCATACTTTGTACCCACTCCCATGGATTCTTTGCCCCAGATTCCCTTTCTTCTCAAATTTTCCAGTATTTTTTCTCTCAGGACAAGCTCATGAGTTCATATATATTCTAAGGTCAAGCAACTTCTCTTTTCGTATGAAATGAGTAATCAATTTCGCTACCTAGAATTATGCCCGTTGGTAAGATTTTCTCTTGTTTCCGTGTTTCAAGTCCACTCATAGGTGAGATGGCAGACAGAGAAGCTGCCATCCATTTTCAGCTAGTACCCACATACCCACATACCTAGTCTATTTTGTATCTTACTCTGTTAGCTTTTCCTACGTGCCTTTTCTTAGCCCCCACACAGCCATAGGTATGAGATGACAGAGGGGCCAGCCCAGTGGTGGATGGCATGGGTGGCTCTTAACCATTTGCTTATGCAGTTTACTTGTGCTTCTGCCCCTACACATATCCTACTTTAATTTTACAATGGAATGCTTTTGGACCTGCCCAATACGATGACATTGTGACATTATAGCAAAACCCTGTTCATGATAGGCAATTCGGGCTGTAAGGTCTGACCCAAGATCCATCTCTACCAGGACCCAGAAGCATGTCAAAAGCTGTTTATTAAATGGTGTGCAATCCTATGCTACAGGTGGCATAGCTTAGCTCTAAAAATCTAGAAGTCTCTGTTGTGATTTTCTGATGAAACTTGCCATAAATCTACATGGCATATTTTCCCACTATAGATGCTTCCAATATCATAGAGCCTCTTGGGTTTTGTGGCCCAAGTAGCAAAATTGCTTGCATCACAGCCTAGATATACATCATATGCCTTTTCTGCTTTGGGCACCCCTCAAGGCTGTAAGCATTCCACAACATTGCATATTGTGCCAGAGCAATATTCCCAGGCATGGAAGGATACTACTTTTAAAACCAGAGTGGCCTAGCAGGTATTGTGTTTCTTATTTATTGTGAGAGCCTTTAGGTGCAATAATTTGTCCTTTATTTTGGAGGGGATGTTCTGGCATATCCCAGGTCACTGGACTGCTAGACATTTAATCCAAGTATTGGGTAACAAAATGCTCCTTGTCTATTTGATATACCTTTTCCAAAGTACTACCCTTTCCAATTTTATTTTGTTTCTTCATATAAAAATATGAGAAAGGTTTTGTGGCACTCCACTGAAAAATAGAACACATTTTAAGCATTTTCTCCTGGATGTGAAGTGTACTCTGATCCAAGGCAGTTCAACTTAAGCTTCATTTGTGCTTCATGAACTTGAAGTATTTTTGGACTTCAAACTTGCATCATGTCATGAAATGAAGTGGAACTATTGAAACACACAAGCTAAATGTCACGTAGTTTCCTAAGTATATAAAATAAATCTACTCTATCTTGGGGGCAATTCAGGATGTGGAGCAGTAACCAAGCAAGTACTAGTTGTTGTTAACACACATTGCATTTGGCAGGAAATACGATTTCAGATTGAGATATTTAAACAAAGAGTTGTTTAAGGGGAAGATACATAAACACTGTCAATGATGCTAATCATTTTTAAACCCTAAAATATCTTGTTTTGAACTTGTTTGCTGAATGTTAACATTAATGCTTATTTTACCTTTGTTTTTTTTTTTTTTTTTAAAAATCAGATAACTTTGTGGTAGATTCCAGTTCTTGTGTGCGTGCCTGCCCTAGTTCCAAGATGGAAGTAGAAGAAAATGGGATTAAAATGTGTAAACCTTGCACTGACATTTGCCCAAAAGGTGAGTGGTAGCTCAGATTATTTAGTTAGAACTGGGCCTATATAACAAGGTTTTTAATTCACTTTTAAGTAGACCAACTTTTTAATATAAACCCACTCTCACAACCAAACCTGCCCACACACACTTTCCGTAATTTTGGACAGTTACTCAAAATATGAATTTTTATAGCACTGTATATTATTGAGTTTGAATTATATCTACTAAAATGGCCCAGAAAAAAACTCAGATGTAACATTGATAGGAACTTAGAAATAAAGTTGCATGTTATTCTGTCAATAGCAAATCTTAAAAGCTTTGTAAAAAACAAGAGTTCACACAGTTATGTTGGCATCACAACACATATTAGTTGCTTGCCACTATATACAAAATTATCTGCTAAGCATAAAAAGAGATGCAGAGGGGCATGAAATTTACTCTCCAGATCTTAAAAATGTATTTTGAAAGATGAGATCTATGAAATGACAAGAAACTTTACCATAAGTTTAAAATAAATATATCAGATAATTCATGCCATAGAATTTTAGCAGAGGAAGGAATCTCTTCCAGCTGTGGGTAGTCTAATTCCTCACCAGAATGAAACCTAAATTAAGCAAGATGAAAATAAAGTCTAAATCTCCTGAATGTTATTAAACTTCTCAAAGTATCAGGGAGTGCCCTAGAAAAGAACAAACTCCAGACTTACTTTTAGATGGTATTTTCTCTCTCTCCCTCTCTGTTTCTTCCTTATCCCCTCTCTCTCTTTCTCTAAACATCCCCCCACCACCCACACACAAAAATTGTTTTGTTTGTTTAAATTAGAAGCTTCAGAAAGCATGTTCCATTTAAGCATAAATATTTGAATGGCCCTTGATTTTGGTTATAATTCACATCAAGAGAACTCTTTATTTATGTATATTCTCCATTAGACCACTGTTTTTAAAATTGCAGGTTGTAGACCATTAGTATGTAGGCCGTGAAATCATTTTGCTAAAGTTACCAGCATTTCAAAATCATTAAAAATGATATTTTCAAAGAAAATAGAAAATAGATAATTTTATGTTAGGAGGAGTATTGATTGATAAAATTTCTGTAAGACTTACGTATGTGTTGTGTGTGTATATACTGGGTCTTGAGATAAAATGTAATTTCTGTGATGAGTCATAGTCATTCGATTTTAATGCAGGGACAAGTTTTTAAAGCAGAACCAGTAGTGAATGTTGAATGAAGGAATAATTATTTTACTTTTTAGGAAACAAAATTTGTAATATATTTTATATGTTACAATTAAAAATACTCTGCTATTTTATAATGAAGATGCAATGACTAATTGGCCAAAAATAAGTTTCTCAGTCCCCTAACTCTGAGTCTTGTTTCTACAGCTTGTGATGGCATTGGCACAGGATCATTGATGTCAGCTCAGACTGTGGATTCCAGTAACATTGACAAATTCATAAACTGTACCAAGATCAATGGGAATTTGATCTTTCTGGTCACTGGTATTCATGGGTCAGTATTAAATTTTTGTGCAAGTTATTTTACAAAGTGTAGACAAAACTGAAGAGATTCATTAGTTTTGTTTATATGATTCCTCTGGAACCTGAAGAGTTTCGCCTTTCATTAATGCTCCTCACCAACAAAAGCAAGGGCCTGATTTCACCAGCAATGACAGTATACTAGTTTTGGAATGTGCTCAAATATTAGTTTGGAGACTATTTAAGGTCAAAAATATAAATTTATATTTAAACTAAATTATATTTTAGGACATTCTCCTCAAATCCACAGTTTTCAGCAAGCTTGACTTATTTTTAGATATGTTTAGGGAAAAAGTATCACTGGTTGAGGTGGGAAAATTCATTCAAGCTTCTAACTGATTGAGAAAATGTGAATTAATATCCTTTAAAAAGTCTCACATAAAACTAATCAGTATGTTGAAATTCCCCTGAGCTTCTTCCAGAAATTCTTTGTCCTGATGTATTATTTTTGTCTTGTTTCCCTTAAGTTGGGAAGTTAGCACCACTGTAAGAGATGCTGCTAAATGAATTTCATTTTGGTAATAAAAATTGTAATGTGATTTATCTGGGCTCCTTCATTACAGAACCCCCTACTGGTTTTAACTGGAAAACAAACAAGTTTGTATTATTTGAATGTCAGTATTTTAACATTGTATGTTATCTATTTGTCTATATTACTACTTAATCCCTAAATATTAGTGCTGCAGGCTACAGATAAAGAATCTCTCTCATATATTTTAATTCAAAATCTTACTCTGAACATATATCAGATCATTTCTAAAAGCAAACTGATTTAACATATTATGAATAAATATGTCCAAATAGGAATGGCAAGAACAATAGAACAAAATGTTTCTTTTCATTCAAATCAATTATTATATGTATTATTGCTAAATATCTGTTTATTTTAATAGGTAGCTTTCAATACAGTCCCATGTTAGATAGTATAATAGTATGTATGTAGCTGCCACCCCATAATCGTTGTATCTGTCTTAAGAAATTTTTTTTTTTAACTTACCTTTTAAAATGTATAGACTTGGTAATTCTCGGCGCATATTCCTACATGGCAACAATTTTTTGGAACTGGGTAGCCGTATTAGTCAGTTATCACGCTGTTAATAAAGACACACCCGGGACTGGGTAATTAACAAAGAGAAAAGAGGTTCGGTGGACTCACAGTCCCACATGGCTGGGGAGGCCTCACAATCATGATGGAAGGCAAAGGAGGAGAAAAGCATATCTTACATGCTGGCAGGCAAGAGACAGTTTGTGTAGGGGAACTCCTCTGTATAAAACCATCAGATCTCATGAGAATTATTCACTATCATGAGAACAGCATGGGAAAGACCCACCCCCATGATTCAATTACCTCCCACTGGGTCCCTCCTACAACTCGTGGGAATTGTAGGAGCTACAATTCAATATGATATTTTGATGAGGACGCAGCCAAAGCACATCAGTAACACTAGTCATTTTGAGATGGGACACACTTAATCAACTTTACCATAGTGCCCACTGGCCTTCTGAGTCCATTTACATTGCTGTCTTACCCTCCTTGCCCCATTGCATGGGAGACCTGGGACAATATTTAGGTGCTTCTTCATAATTTAATGCATATATGACATTTAGTAAAGCAATATACCCACAATATGACTATATTTAAAACCAAATACCACAGGAATGTAAGATTATATTATGCTAATAATGTCTTCTGAGAAATAAGAAGGTAGAGCCACTTGACTCACATCGCGTGCTTTCACCTAGAAATAATAAATGAATTAGCTTCAAGTCTTTCACTTTGGGGAATGATTTAAAATCATATTCACATGAATTGCACTAGACAAGTGGTTTTTATCCTTATCAGGCACAACATTCCACTTTTATATATTAAAAAATTGCCACTTTTCAATTCTGAGATAAAATTTATAGATAATGTAACCTAAATATATATGTATTTTTAATTATTATAATTCTCTAGTTGTAATTTTAAAAGAAATACAAAAAAGTAAGGTACAATAAAATAAATATTGTTAGGGGAATGCCAAATTTCCAATTATATGAAAGTTTGGATTTATGAAAAATGAGATTAGAAGGCATTTTTGTGTAAGAAGTACCAGGAAATAAAAAGCAGAGGAACAACTGACCACTGGAATAGAAAACCACTAGCCAGACACATTGTTATATAACAAAAGAAAGAGGGAAATGACATTCATTGAAATTGGAGTAAATTGCTTCTCGACTTTTTGGCTAAAATCAAGTGAAATTGGAGCAACACAACTAGGGAATTATACCTGGCCAAAGTATGACCAAGCATGAAGTTTGCACACATGAGGTCCTAAATGTCTAGTAGGACGTTTTAAGGTTGTATAAAACACGATGCAATCCTTTAAGAGACAGTTAACAACCTTGTGATAACCCCTGTAAACTATAGGATCCCCCAGTCTCTGTTACAACTGAAACAGCTCTACAGATGTGCCAACTTCCTGTTCGTGGGGTGGTGCTGCCCCCATTGAGAAACACTGCAAGACTTTTGTGATAGTAGAAAGATTGCAAACCACCAAAAGTGACCTGCCATGGCTAAAATTCTTACAGATAAAACATGGGTAAAAAGGTTTCAAAAATATTTTATCTAGTGAGGTTCAGAATAGTTATTTTAGCCTTGTTTCATCATAGAACATAATTATTAAAACTCTAGATTTCTACTAGTTATAAAATTACTATATATATATATATTCACCTCTGGCCCAGAGTTGAGGAAAGTTTAATAAATAAATGCAATAAAAAATGGAAACAGGTAGTCCAACGAATAAAAATGCATCAGGCAGTAAGGACCATGCATTTACAAGTTTATGGGAAGAATACCATTTTAGACTAACCCAGACTTCTAAGGAGAAAAATATTGCTCATTCATCCAGGTGAAAAATTACTTATGGAAAATCAACTTAGATGGATTAGAAGTAGAAAGGTAAACCAAGTTTGTCTTAAACATAAACTTAGAAAATGAGAGTTAGGATTTCTTCTTGGATAATTTGATCCAGAGTAGACTGGAGTGTGATTTGCAGCTCCACCATGGAGGATTTGTGTTGAGTTGCATGGCTTTCTCTCACGTCAAACACTAGGTTTGCTCCAATAAAAAAACTTGAGAAATGGATTAACAATAAATACCTATTTCCTATGATTGTTGTGGTGGTTAAAAACAAAAGTTGTTTTGAATTGCTCAGCCCAGTGTCTGGGCATATTGTAAAACCGTAACAAATGGTATAAAATAGAAGGTTGGAAGTGCGGGGAAGGAGGGAAAGATAGTGAGAAAGAGAGAGAGAGAGAAGGATGGGAACAGAGAGAAATGAAAATCAATAAAAAACAAAACAGGAGGAGAAGAAGGCAGTGGAAAAGAAAAATCGCAGTGCCTATGTCTAGTTTATAGCACAGCATGTTGTGCAACAAATATTAATTTTATAGACTTGATTATAGTCTTATATAGACTCTTTTGGAAACCAAATAAAGGCAAAATTTTCCTTACAATGAGTCATGCTTCTTAGTTCAGGGGATTATTTGTCCTTAATCATAGCACTTATACCTGGAATATTTAAAATTATAATTATAATTGGGTCTCAAGTATAATTTATAAGGTTTTTCCAGGATAAACATATAAATGAATTATGATGTATTCTTCATTCTCACTGTCATGCCAGCATGAAGCATATATTCTGAAGCCTTTCTCTTTCATCTTAGGAAAGTATGGCTATAGAGTTAATTCAGTAGAATTAGACATGTTATATATGCATAGATACAAGTATGGTCATGAATGTAATGTGTGTTTGTGTGTGTGTGTGTGTATAAAAATAGAGATATTTTAAAGGTGAACAATACAGAGTATTATAAGCAGAAAACTTACAGTGAATTAAAGAAATGTTTTACCTCACTTAATTTCCATTACCCGTAATATTTTACTAACCAGCTTTTAATAAGATTGTATGTTTTGATTAAAATAGCTGAGATGTTTTTAACTAATAAAATGCAAAAATAATAATTTAATGAGGTTGTTATGCTTTTTAAAAACAAGTTTCTCCACAACATATATTTACTGGCAATTCATCAATTAAAATTTTAATATATAATTAGTCTCAGGAAAGTTAATTGGCAAGTTTAGTTTATAGTGCAATAGTACCATTGC
This sequence comes from Pongo pygmaeus, assembly GCF_028885625.2. Lineage (NCBI taxonomy): Eukaryota > Metazoa > Chordata > Mammalia > Primates > Hominidae > Pongo > Pongo pygmaeus. The sequence continues at coordinate 112,085,355 of NC_072384.2, read as the reverse complement.
CAGAAATAGTAGTAGGCACTCATTTTCTTATTTAGAATGGTAACTGCAGGAAAGCTTAGTGCTTAGGGTTATCGTTAGGAAAACTTTTCTTTCATGTTTTGTTATGTTTTACACTGTTGATGTGCATGTGCTTAGAGTAACAAAATGCTCATCAAATAAGCATGTTCATGCTGTGTCACAATGAGACACTGGCAAGAAAGGCTTTACATAGTAGCCTGCAATGATGATAGACAATGGAAGGGAGATAATCAGCTTGATGATAAAATAAAGTGATTTCAGTGGAAATGAAAATATGTTTCTCTCTCTTTTTCCTGAGCTTTATTTTGGATCACCAAACACAATGACAGGGTAGACATAATGTTCTTTTGCGTGGCTCTGAATTTAGTTAGGGAAGTTAACTGTTTTAAAGTACTATGTATTTTGAGTGGCTATAGGATGCAACTCCCAAGACATACTTTGAAGTCAGTGAGTGGAATTCTGTCAACTTACTTATTTTACAAGGGTCCTGAATCTCTAAAATTAACTGCATAAAATATCTGTGGTCCACTGGGCTTCATGTTAACATGCCAGAATTCATTTCATTCCTGGCAACATGGAAGTGTTCTCAGTAAAGGTTTGGACTGACCCCATTATTGTGTACTTGCCCTGAATTTTGAGTTTTTCTCAATAAAGCCAGGATATTTGATTATACGACCTGAGCTGTTCTATACACTGCTTTTCATCAAAGAACAAATGTTGAAAGCTTATTCTTGTACTGCAGAGCTGATATTTCCCCTGTATACAAAATTCTTTGCACATTAAAACGTGAAGGCAAGAGTTTTCCTACATGATACGCTTCATTTTTGGCTTCATATTCATCAAAAGCATAGTTATTTGTTCCATATATCTTTGCTTGTAAATAGAGAAAGTTGCTAGAACATTTAATTGAGACTTTAAGCTTTTGTGAGATATTAATATGACATTGAGAAAATTTTAATCAATAGTTTATATGTGAATTATAGGGAAACACATTTATAGTGTTTCTCCAACCTCAGCAATATCCAGTATTTGAGCCTAGTATAAAGCACCCATGTTAAACTAGCAGTACATTGTATTGATTGCACTTCTTAGTTTGAAACAGTAATTTAATCAAGCAAAGTTTTTTTTTGTTTTTTATTAAGATGTGGAATGGTTTGCAGTAGAGAAGAATATGCTGATGAACCAAGTTCAGGAAGCCAGTACAAGGTGGTTCCAGAGATCAAGGTTGCTGGAACTGATACTCTTTTCAAGACTTGAATGCTGGCATGAATAAATGCCAATGGATTCAGACACAAATCCCCAGGACATAGGCCATATTCCTATCTGTTTGTCAGGGGATTGTGGAACATGTTAATTGATAGCCCTATTAAGGCTGCATATAGTGGATCACTAGTGGTTATTCGCCATACCAAAAAGGAATGTTCTCAGAGACTGGTAAAAGAAGAGATGTCCACAGTAAGAATAAAATTTGTTTAGCTGCTACAGGTAGATACATACTTCTAAAAAAGCCTAAGATCACTGTTCTTAGAAATTTTGATCTGTCATGAAGAAGTAGCCAATGGATAAAATTTAATCTCTCTGTAAATGCTATATATTAATATGAGGTCTCTACCTAGTATAGTATGAAATGTCTTTTAATGTAATAAAATTTTAAAACTTACTTACTGTGGATTTCTTTAAAAAAAAAACTGGAAGTCTTGCTTGAATTCATATACTTGGAAGCGAATAGTTCTGTGCTATAAATGTGAATATGAATAAGCTAGATAGGAAAAAGATGGTTCTATGTAATCTGTACGAAGAGAGACTTCTGGACAATATTATAAATATTATGAAAATTCACAGGTAGATAAATGTAGAGCTACAGGAAAAAAAATGTCGATTTTATTTGTGTTTGTTTCTGTCCTTCTTACGAATTCCAGGTACTAATAGCAATGTATACTTCTTTGAGGAGCGGAAATGCCAGTTGTTCTCACTATAATTTATTTCTAGACTATATATTTTCTTCCAAATCGAGAATGAACTTTTAAAACAAAATAATATAAAATGGTTCATACATGAGCTTGCTATCTTTGGGAATTTCATCAGAATAGTTGAAGCTGAATAATCTTATAGATCTAGAATAGGCTTTGATGAAAATCTCATATTTTGTGACATCAAAAATTTCCACAGAACACCTATTATTCCTCCTTCACATCTAGCACAGATTAATTTAGACATGCATTGATAACACCCCTATTGCTAATTAAAATTAAATTTGAATAAAATATTGTCACATTTCTCATATTTTCAATCCTTTATTAAAATTTAAATTTGGCTACATCTCTTCTTGATTTTCTAGGGACCCTTACAATGCAATTGAAGCCATAGACCCAGAGAAACTGAATGTCTTTCGGACAGTCAGAGAGATAACAGGTAATTTTTTAAACTGCAACTGTTGTGCTATGAAAAATATAATTTTTTAAAAAATTACATAAGATTGGCTGGGCACCGTGGCTCACGCCAGTAATCCCAGCACTTAGGGAGGTTGAGGCAGGTGGATCATGAGGTCAGGAGATGGAAATCCTGGCCAACATGGAGAAACTCTGTCTCTACTAAAAATACAAAAATTAGCTGGGTGTGGTGGTGCGTGCCTGTAATCCCAGCTGCTCAGGAGGCTGAGGCAGGAGAATTGCTTGAATCCAGGAGGTGGAGATTGCAGTGAGCCAAGATCACGCTGCTGCACTCCAGCCTGGCAATAGAGTGAGACTCCATTTCAAAATAACAAAAAACAAAACAAAACAAAACAAAACAAAAAAAGTTACATAAGATTGGAATCAGCAACTAATTTTCAAAGCAGATTTTAGTTTGTAAAAACTCATATTATTTTTAAAGATAGTGTCTTATTAGCTTTCATGCACGTTTCGAAAGCCCATGGAATTACAAAATGAGTTATCTTTGAAAGTTTGACATTACGACTCTTGCAAGTGTCAACTGATCTTTGAACCTATGTTTTTCTGTTTACTTCTTCAAAAGAAGTACTATTGAACATGGATAACATGTAGCATTTATTTAGCACATATATATTAAGCAAGTAATGTGTTCAACATTGTCTTAGTAGGTAATATGGGACCCATAGATATGAATCAGACATGGACTTACCATAAAATAATGCAAAATCTAATGAGAAAGGCTAGATATGTATGTAAATGTCTTAGAATACAAGGGTGACACTGATGTCATAAGTAAACAGATGAAGAGGTAAAAGATTTCAGAGAAATTGAAACTATATTTTTCTCTTTATCTAGTTAGACTACATTTTTGCATTTATAAGAATAAATCAAACTGAGTCATTGAAACCTTTCAACATATACAGTTTTATTGGGTAGGACTCTCAATCTTGGAAGAATACATATGTAATACAGTGCTTAAAAAATAGAAATGTTCACTACCCCTTTCTCACTTCCCAGCTTTCAACACATTTTCACCATATTTCAAGAAAAATCAGCACTAATACTAAGACAATGATATTCTGATTTATTTTTTGTACTCTTCACTTGTAGGTTTCCTGAACATACAGTCATGGCCACCAAACATGACTGACTTCAGTGTTTTTTCTAACCTGGTGACAATTGGTGGAAGAGTACTCTATAGGTAAGTGGATATGTTTAAAGCTGCAGGGCTCACAGATTTCAAGAAGAGCATCGTGTGTTCATTAAGTCAAAACCATCACTCTTATTGATTTACTGATTCTGGGGAAATCATGCTTCCATCCTTATTTCCAAAGATAAGCTCAATGAAAATACCTCCGATGATGGTGTGAAGTATTACAGAATACATAGTTTGATTTTTCAATTGTGTGTCACTCAAAATAATATTAGTATTTTGCAAGTACGGAGTGCATGATGTGAACAATTCAGTGAAACTTTCTTTTTTATCAGATGTTATCACAATTAGAAGATAAGAGTTGTGTGACTTGTTAATAGCTTGGGTGTATAGGATACAAATGCTGTTGTGCCAGGAGGTTCTGTTCTTGTCTCTGGTGCTATAATTGAACTACACATCACAGGGCTGATGTTTTAGGAGCTCGTCCACCACTGTACATGTAGTGCTGGTTAATAAATGGACAAAAAAATTCAGGTTTAGAAGGACATTGATAAAATTATAATGTCAATAATTTAAATTCACATTATGAGAGTAAAAGATTTCTCTGATGTCATCTGTATGATGTTCTTATTTATGAACAATTAAAAGTCAATTTACATAAGAATTTTTTAAATTTGTCTACTTAAGTTCAAAATATCTCCAAACTTAATATCATCATTGATTTTATAATAATGTTTTATAAAAAGTACATTGAATTTCACTATTAAAATTTAAAAGTTATATTTATAAGAGGTTTTAAAAATGTAAAGGAGAAAGGAACTTAATAAGAAAGGATAGTTGAGAGATACAATCTATTAAAGTGCTATATATAAACAACTTTTACTACCCATTGAATAAATATTATAAGCCAGTCAAGACATTGTGCTAACATTGTAATCAACAACTCAAGATAGTTATGATGGGGACAAAATTTGAGAGAAAGAGTTACATCTTAGTCTTTATCATTGAGCATACACACACACAAACACACACACATACCCTGACAACCATGGAAAATAATTATAAATATTAACAGCAAAGAATATTTAAAACTATAAATAAAAGTGGAAAGCTTTGATCTCCAAAATGTAAAATAATATTCATTAGCTGATTGAAATGTGGGAAGCATGTTTATTCTATAGAGAATGGGAAAGTAAATAAGTAAAAAAAAGTAAATAAGTAAAAAAGTAATTACAAAAATGTGGACTATATTAAAATAAAAGTAGTTTCCTTGATTTTTCAATTGTCTGTCACTCAAAGTAATATTAGTATTTTGCAAGTATGGAGTGCATGATGTGAGCAATTCTAAACAGGGTAGTTGTTATTTAACTTTTAGAGACCTTTTCCCCAGATACCCAAGGCATCTGAGTTTGTTTTCTTTTTCTAATTTTAGTTTAGTTTGATTCTTTACATTTTACTATCTCCTAACCTTACTTACACATTCCTCAATTATTACAGTTCTTTGGTTTCTGAGGTATAAATTAAAGCTAAATACCTATAATCATTTTCTGAAATTATTTAGATATACTCTGAAAGTATGTCTAAATCTATTACATAAAGAGGAATTAATGTCTTACTTTGAGTAGATGAACAATCGTTTTATAAACACTTCTTTAGTGTTAATACAGGATTTCATCATTGAACAACATAAAGTTAAGGCTTGGGGTGGGAAGATAGTGAGCAGATGTTTCAGTGGTAAATACATACACAGAAATAGAGATACACTGCCAATACGCATAACTGTAAGCAATGGAAATTTTACTTTGGGAGGTCAAATTATTACTTTAAAAACTGTATATAGCATGTAAAAACAATATTCTAAACACAGATTTATTAATTCAGTTTCTATTTATACTCCATTAACATTCTTTTTAAAATAAAATGTGACAGCCTTATTTTACTCCGGAATGCGTTTCATGGTTCCGTTTTCTCACTCCCCCCTCCTTAGTGGCCTGTCCTTGCTTATCCTCAAGCAACAGGGCATCACCTCTCTACAGTTCCAGTCCCTGAAGGAAATCAGCGCAGGAAACATCTATATTACTGACAACAGCAACCTGTGTTATTATCATACCATTAACTGGACAACACTCTTCAGCACAATCAACCAAAGAATAGTAATCCGGGACAATAGAAAAGCTGAAAACTGTAGTAAGTACATTACTCAGACATTTAAAACATAGAAACTTAAATTTTTTCCCATTCTTCTTTGGATCAAACAATTAAAAATAACATCAGGTCAGAATTGTTGCTCTGTTATCCCAACCCTTAAAAAGGAAGGTAGTTATTACAATTACCAACATGGTATAAAATAATCAGAATAAGTGACTTTCTTTTTTATTTTATTATTATTATTATTATTATTATTTTTTTTTTTGAGACGGAGTCTCTCTGTGTCGCCCAGGCTGGAGTGCAGTGGCGCGATCTCGACTCACTGCAAGCTCCGCCTCACAGATTCATGCCATTCTCCTGCCTCAGCCTCCCGAGTAGCTGGGACTACAGGCGCCTGCCACCGCACTCGGCTAATTTTTTTGGTATTTTTAGTAGAGATGGGGTTTCACTGTGTTAGCCAGGATGGTCCCGATCTCCTGACCTCGTGATCCGCCCACCTTGGCCTCCCAAAGTGCTGGGATTACAGGCATGAGCCACCGCGCTCGGCCGTCTTGCCTGATCTTAAGAACCCTCCTGTGGGGATTTGGATTCAGTAGGTCTAAGTGGAACCTGGGCATTTAAATGTTTAATCGGCATCCCAGGAAATTTCAAGGATCCAATCAATTTGTGGAGATCCACCCTATTGAATTCTCTGTTTGTTGTTTGGTTTCAGTGAGTTTCATAACAGAGTAACAGAGTTTTGTCATTTAGAGGTGGTAAGAAAAAGGAAGACGTATTTTTCTAACATGTGTAAAAACTACTATTCAAGAAGTATATTGTTCAAGGTGTTTTATTTTTCAGAAAGAAAGTTTATTTTATTAATGCATTTATGTAGACATGTATATCATTTTTTCATCTATTTTGCTACTTATTGATTCATTTAATAATTTCTTATTTACTCTGAAGCAAATAATGCTTTTGTAGGCACATGACTATGCCATTCCTATCTAATACACTGATACTCCATTGATTTATGCTTACTTCTTCCCTGTTTTTCTACTGAATACTACTCTTTCCTACATCCTATGAGTGCCACTATTATGAGTACAACCATCTGACTCATTATGGTAAATACTGAATAAAAAGACTCCAAACTCAAATGAACTGTTTGCAAATGAATATTCTTGTTGTGGGCACAAAATCAATCCATTCTAAAAGGCAGAACCCTAGAAAATTCTGCTCTCACAGTATTTTCTTACTTCTTTGATCTCTCCATTAAAACAATCATAAGGGTACACATAAATAATGATTGAGTTTGTGTGTGTGTGTGTGTGTGTGTGTGTGTGTGTGTGAATAAATAGAAGACTTTTTTAAAGTTGTAAACTCTTAAGAGGCCAACATAATTTGTTTATTGAGTTGTCAGTGAATTAATTGATTTATTAAGACCCCATCTTGTTCCAGAAATAATTTAAGGCAGCTCAGTCCACCAATCTTCATAAAATATAACTTATAATTTGTGAGGAATTCTCTTATATTTTAGCTCTTTTCAATCCTTAAAATTATTTCCAAATAAAGGAGATCTATTGCAACATGAGGTTCCTGCCAAGAGTGAACTTAAGTTCTTACTCATTCTTATGTTCCACATAGAATCACGAAATATAAAATCTAATTGTGTATCAAAATATGCATGTTTTATTGAATGATATTCATTATTTCATTTGGCCTGTGTTATTTCCTTGGTTTTACACATTACTGATTCCTAAAAGAAAATTTGTTTTGCTTTTTCCCTAATACTTAAGCTTCTTACCCCACATCACACTATGTGTGTGTATATGCCCCAAAGTAGATGATTCATGGCAATATGATAGAATCTTCTTCAATACCAATTGATGAATGTTTCCCTAAATCAGGGTTATACTCTCGTTTCCTTCCACATCCTTAAAAAAATTAGTACCACTACCTTTCAAAAATTTAACTATGAATTCAAAATAATGTAAAGAAATATATAAAACAATCAGAAAAAAAATTCTTCCTCTTTGATGCACTTAATCAGTTTACAAATCCTACAAAAATTCATATGTCATATATCTTTCTATACTTGAATTGAAAAGCAAATGGGAAGAAGAAAATGCAAAAAAAATGTAGGGAAGCAAGATGGGAAAAAGGGATATTTCAATAAATTATATAATGTTATTTCACCCCTCTTTAAAACTTCTAAACATTTCGAATGACCAAAAGAGAGTGAATAATAACAATGATAATAAGCTAAAATATAAAATGTGTTTAAACTTTCAGTGTTATGCTTCTTGGATTGAGGTTGGCTACTTTTCAGACCATCGGCATATTTTTTTTTGTTCTGTGCACAAGAATTGACTTTGCAGTTTGGGGAAAAAAATTAAGCAGTCAGGAGAAACATAGTTTTGTGGTGCTATAGTATCAAGCATATCATTTTTCATTTTTAACATCTTAGAATAAATATATTTTGCATGAAATTCATTTATCAAAATTTGGACTTCAGTCTCACAGCACACTGGATCCATAAAAATTCCATATGTCTCCATTTTCAGAAATACAATTACCCTGTAAACTTGACCTCAGAGATGCTGCTGATGTTTACAATCCCCAGTACTCTTTGTAAATGAGAATGTCTAAATGCTTGCTTCATTTTAAATGCACTGTAAATGTTTCATTTTTAGATATTCTGTCTTGGTATATCATACACACACAAGATGTACATGCGCATACGCACATGTTCACTACAATACCTAAACATATATGCACATCAGCATGCATGTCTGTATGTAGTTCCACATACAACACACATGCATATACACACACCTAGAAAAGATATCCGTGCATACACACTCTTACATGCTCACCTATATTTACATGCAGTCACCGTGAAATACACTTATCTAAATCTGGGAGTTGGCTTATGAACTTAATGAAAAGGCAGTCCTTCATTTGTAATGGTGTTTTTTGGAATGCAGCATGATTTAAAACAGTAATGACAATTTTAAAAAAAGTTAACTCATCTATAAAGGGTAACAGTGGCTAGAGCAATCTTACTCTTTTAAGTCAAAAATTTCAAAGCTGACTTTATGGTTTGAAGAGGCTGAGATTGAGGGAAACTCTGGGACATGAAAAGCTAGAATATTTTGGGCATCTATCATTTATGTGGTTATGATAGTAACCAAATTACAGTGTTAGTTGGAAGAAGTTTTAGGGTAGGTTTATAAAAGCATTGAAGTATCCTAAAATGTTTAAGCATAAATTTTTAACACTGAAATGTAAACAGTGTAGAGATAAATATTACACCAATCCTTTAGAATCTGAGTTCTATTTGAACTTATATATCTCAAGCCTTAAAAATATTTATACAGATACTGTTAAACCCAGCATGAATAAGAGATAAATTCATTATTGATTTTCAAAATAAAAATATTTTTATTTTTACAATTTTAATAGTACCTTTCTCATTGTTCAAAATAAAACCAATAAAAAATATATAAAAATATTGTTAAACTACATTGTATATAATTCTTGGTGAATATATTTTTCATATATATAGATAAAGATAGTGAAATATATATTTTCATATATGAATGGGATCATACCATTTTTATTTAAATACCATTCAGCCATCTAAATCTTATAGTTAATATAGTATAAGCATCTCCCATTCAATAGATAGAGCTCTTCCTTATTCCCTTTTTTTTTTTTTTTTTTTTTTTTTTGAGACAGAGTCTCACTCTTGTTTCCCAGGCTGGAGTGCAATAGCACAATCTTGGCCCACCACAACCTCTGCCTCCCAGGTTCAAGCAATTCTCCTGCATCAGCCTCCCAAGTAGCTGAAATTACAGGCATGCGCCACCACGCCTAATTTTGTATTTTTAGTAGAGATGGGGTTTCTCCGTGTTGCTTAGTCTGGTCTCGAACTCCTGATCTCAGGTTTTCCGCCTGCCTCGGCCTCCCAAAGTGCTGAGATTACAGGCGTGAGCCACCATGCCTGGCCTTCCTCATTCCTTTTTAAAGCTATTTATAGAAGTATTTTGGACTAGAACCATATTAATTGTATTTTAAATTATTTTCCATTTTTATATTATCACTACTGCCATGATGTGTATCTAGTTTATGAAACATTTTGTAGTGTACAATTATTTCCTGAGGCTAAAAACTTAGATGTGGAATTTCTGTGTAAACGAGGCTACATAAAAATTTTCTCACTAATTTCCACGTCATCTTCCAAAAATACTAAATCAATTAACCTTGTTCCAAACACTGTGTGATAGTAACGTTTTCCACCACTCTTTAAATCACTGGATATTATCTATGGTTTTAAATTTCAGTGATCTAAAAGAAGAAAAGAGGTATTTTATATTTACATGATTAACTTATCTTTTTTTTAATCTTGTAAATCGCTTTATATGTGAACTTTTTTCATTTTTAATTTGGGAGTTGTTCTTTTTCGCCTAAATTTGAAAGAACTATTTACAAATTAAATTCATTAAATTTTGTTCTTTAAATGTGTCGGGAATAAGTTCCTCTCTTACTAGTAATTTGAATAAGTTGTCTTTTGATAAACTAATGTTTATCAAACCATATTTTTATATAGTTAACTGACTAGATTGTTCTTTTCCTTTTTAATTGTTTGATCTTGTATTTTTAGACAATTCTTTTTGTCTAGTACTTTAAAAACTATTGAAATTTTTAACATATCTTGACATTTTGGCATAGCATTTAAAAAAAATTCCTGGGGGGAGGAGCCAAGATGGCCAAATAGGAACAGCTCCGGTCTACAGCTCCCAGCGTGAGTGACGCAGAAGACAGGTGATGTCTGCATTTCCATCTGAGGTACTGGGTTCATCTCACTAGGGAGTGCCAGACAGTGGGCACAGGTCAGTGGGTGCACGCACCTTGCGCAAGCCGAAGAAGGGCGAGGCATTGCCTCACTCGGGAAGTGCAAGGGGTCAGGGAGTTCCCTTTCCTAGTCAAAGAAAGGGGTGACAGACCGCACCTGGAAAATCGGGTCACTCTCACCCAAATACTGCGCTTTTCCGACAGGCTTAAAAAACGGCGCACCAGGAGATTAATATCCCGCACCTGGCTCAGAGGGTCCTACACCCACGGAGTCTCACTGATTGCTAGCACAGCAGTCTGAGATCAAACTGCAAGGCAGTGCGAGGCTGGGGGAGGGGCGCCCGCCATTGCCCAGGCTTGCTTAGGTAAACAAAGCAGCTAGGAAGCTCGAAATGGGTGGAGCCCACCACAGCTCAAGGAGGCCTCACTGCCTCTGTAGGCTCCACCTCTGGGGGCAGGGCACAGACAAACAAAAAGACAGCAGTAACCTCTGCAGACTTAAATGTCCCTGTCTGACAGCTTTGAAGAGAGCAGTGGTTCTCCCAGCACGCAGCTGGAGATCTGAGAATGGGCAGACTGCCTCCTCAGGTGGGTCCCTGACCCATGACCCCTGACCCCTGAGCAGCCTAACTGGGAGGCACCCTCCAGCAGGGGCAGACTGACACCTCACATGGCCGGCCGGGTACTCCAACAGACCTGCAGCTGAGGGTCCTGTCTGTTAGAAGGAAAACTAACAAACAGAAAGGACATCCACACCAAAAACCCATCTGTACATCACCATCATCAAAGACCAAAAGTAGATAAAACCACAAAGATGGGGAAAAAACAGAGCAGAAAAACTGGAAACTCTAAAAAGTAGAGTGCCTCTCCTCCTCCGAAGGAACATAGTTCCTCACCAGCAACGGAACAAAGCTGGACGGAGAATGACTTTGACGAGCTGAGAGAAGAAGGCTTCAGACGATCAAATTACTCCAAGCTACGGGAGGATGTTCAAACCAAAGGCAAAGAAGTTGAAAACTTTGAAAAAAAATTAGAAGAATGTATAACTAGAATAACCAATACAGAAAAGTGCTTAAAGGAGCTGATGGAGCTGAAAACCAAGGCTCGAGAACTACATGAAGAATGCAGAAGCCTCAGGAGCCGATGCGATCAAATGGAAGAAAGGGTATCAGCAATGGAAGATGAAATGAATGAAATGAAGCGAGAAGGGAAGTTTAGAGAAAAAAGAATAAAAAGAAATGAGCAAAGCCTCCAAGAAATATGGGACTATGTGAAAAGACCAAATCTACGTCTGATTGGTGTACCTGAAAGTGACGGGGAGAATGGAACCAAGCTGGAAAACACTCTGCAGGATATTATCCAGGAGAACTTCCCCAATCTAGCAAGGCAAGCCAACATTCAGATTCAGGAAATACAGAGAACGCCACAAAGATACTCCTCGAGAAGAGCAACTCCAAGAAACATAATTGTCAGATTCACCAAAGTTGAAATGAAGGAAAAAATGTTAAAGGCAGCCAGAGAGAAAGGTCAGGTTACCCTCAAAGGGAAGCCCATCAGACTAACAGCAGATCTCTCAGCAGAAACCCTACAAGCCAGAAGAGAGTGGGGGCCAATATTCAACATTCTTAAAGAAAAGAATTTTCAACCCAGAATTTCATATCCAGCCAAACTAAGCTTCATAAGGGAAGGAGAAATAAAATACTTTACAGACAAGCAAATGCTGAGAGATTTTGTCACCACTAGGCCTGGCCTAAAAGAGCTCCTGAAGGAAGCGCTAAACATGGAAAGGCACAACCGGTACCAGCCGCTGCAAAATCATGCCAAAATGTAAAGACCATCGAGACTAGGAAGAGACTACATCAACTAACGAGCAAAATAACCAGCTAACATCATAATGACAGGATCAAATTCACACATAACAATATTAACTTTAAATGTAAATGGACTAAATGCTCCAATTAAAAGACACAGACTGGCAAATTGGATAAAGACACAAGACCCATCAGTGTGCTGTATTCAGGAAACCCATCTCACCTGCAGAGACACACATAGGCTCAAAATAAAAGGATGGAGGAAGATCTACCAAGCAAATGGAAAACAAAAAAAGGCAGGGTTTGCAATCCTAGTCTCTGATAAAACAGACTTTAAACCAACAAAGATCAAAAGACACAAAGAAGGCCATTACATAATGGTAAAGGGATCAATTCAACAAGAAGAGCTAACTATCCTAAATATATATGCACTCAATACAGGAGCACCCAGATTCATAAAGCAAGTCCTGAGTGACCTACAAAGAGACTTAGACTCCCACACATTAATAATGGGAGACTTTAACAACCCACTGTCAACATTAGACAGATCAAGGAGACAGAAAGTCAACAAGGATACACAGGAATTGAACTCAGCTCTGCACCAAGCATACCTAATAGACATCTACAGAACTCTCCACCCCAAATCAACAGAATATACATTTTTTTCAGCACCACACCACACCTATTCCAAAATTGACCACATACTTGGAAGTAAAGCTCTCCTCAGTAAATGTAAAAGAACAGAAATTATAACAAACTATCTCTCAGATCACAGTGCAATCAAGCTAGAACTCAGGATTAAGAATCTCACTCAAAACCGCTCAACTACATGGAAACTGAACAACCTGCTCCTGAATGACTACTGGGTACATAACGAAATGAAGGCAGAAATAAAGATGTTCTTTGAAACCAACGAGAACCAAGACACAACATACCAGAATCTCTGGGATGCATTCAAAGCAGTGTGTAGAGGGAAATTTATAGCACTAAATGCCCACAAGAGAAAGCAGGAAAGATCCAAAATGGACACCCTAACATCACAATTAAAAGAACTAGAAAAGCAAGAGCAAACACATTCAAAAGCTAGCAGAAGGCAAGAAATAACTAAAATCAGAGCAGAACTGAAGGAAATAGAGACACAAAAAACCCTTCAAAAAATTAATGAATCCAGGAGCTGGTTTTTTGAAAGGATCAACAAAATTGATAGACCGCTAGCAAGATTAATAAAGACAAAAAGAGAGAAGAATCAAATAGATGCAATAAAAATTGATAAAGGGGATATCACCACCGATCCCACAGAAATACAAACTACCATCAGAGAATACTACAAACACCTCTACGCAAATAAACTAGAAAATCTAGAAGAAATGGATAAATTCCTCAACACATACACCCTCCCAAGACTAAACCAGGAAGAAGTTGAATCTCTGAATAGACCAATAACAGGAGCTGAAATTGTGGCAATAATCAATAGCTTACCAACCAAAAAGAGTCCAGGACCAGATGGATTCACAGCCGAATTCTACCAGAGGTACAAGGAGGAACTGATACCATTCCTTCTGAAACTATTCCAATCAATAGAAAAAGAAGGAATCCTCCCTAACTCATTTTATGAGGCCAGCATCATCCTGATACCAAAGCCAGGCAGAGACACAACCAAGAAAGAGAATTTTAGACCAATATCCTTGATGAACATTGATGCAAAAATCCTCAATAAAATACTGGCAAACAGAATCCAGCAGCACATCAAAAAGCTTATCCACCGTGATCAAGTGGGCTTCATCCCTAGGATGCAAGGCTGGTTCAATATACACAAATCAATAAATGTAATCCAGCATATAAACAGAACCAAAGACAAAAACCACATGATTATCTCAATAGATGCAGAAAAGGCCTTTGACAAAATTCAACAACGCTTCATGCTAAAAACTCTCAATAAATTAGGTATTGATGGGATGTATCTCAAAATAATAAGAGCTATCTATGACAAACCCACAGCCAATATCATACTGAATGGGCAAAAACTGAAAGCATTCCCTTTGAAAACTGGCACAAGACAGGGATGCCCTCTCTCATCACTTCTGTTCAACATAGTGTTGGAAGTTCTGGCCAGGGCAATTAGGCAGGAGAAGGAAATAAAGGGTATTCAATTAGAAAAAGAGGAAGTCAAATTGTCCCTGTTTGCAGACGACATGATTGTATATCTAGAAAACCCCATTGTCTCAGCCCAAAATCTCCTTAAGCTGATAAGCAACTTCAGCAAAGTCTCAGGATACAAAATCAATGTACAAAAATCACAAGCATTCTTATGCACCAATAACAGACAAACAGAGAGCCAAATCATGAGTGAACTCCCATTCACAATTGCTTCAAAGAGAATAAAATACCTAGGAATCCAACTTACAAGGGATGTGAAGGACCTCTTCAAGGAGAACTACAAACTGCTGCTCAAGGAAATAAAAGAGGATACAAACAAACGGAAGAACATTCCATGCTCATGGGTAGGAAGAATCAATATCGTGAAAATGGCCATACTGCCCAAGGTAATTTACAGATTCAATGCCATCCCCATCAAGCTACCAATGACTTTCTTCACAGAATTGGAAAAAACTACTTTAAAGTTCATATGGAACCAAAATAGAGCCCACATTGCCAAGTCAATCCTAAGCCAAAAGAACAAAGCTGGAGGCATCACACTACCTGACTTCAAACTATACTACAAGGCTACAGTAATCAAAACAGCATGGTACTGGTACCAAAACAGAGATATAGATCAATGGAAGAGAACAGAGCCCTCAGAAATAACGCCGCATGTCTACAACTATCTGATCTTTGACAAACCTGAGAAAAACAAGCAATGGGGAAAGGATTCCCTATTTAATAAATGGTGCTGGGAAAACTGGCTAGCCATATGTAGAAAGCTGAAACTGGATCCCTTCCTTACACCTTATACAAAAATCAATTCAAGATGGATTAAAGACTTAAACGTTAGACCTGAAACCATAAAAACCCTAGAAGAAAACCTAGGCATTACCATTCAGAACATAGGCATGGGCAAGGACTTCATGTCTAAAACACCAAAAGCAATGGCAACAAAAGCCAGAATTGACAAATGGGATCTAATTAAACTAAAGAGCTTCTGCACAGCAAAAGAAACTACCATCAGAGTGAACAGGCAACCTACAAAATGGGAGAAAATTTTCGCAACCTACTCATCTGACAAAGGGCTAATATCCAGAATCTACAATGAACTCCAACAAATTTACAAGAAAAAAACAAACAACCCCATCAAAAAGTGGATGAAGGACATGAACAGACACCTCTCAAAAGAAGACATTTATGCAGCCAAAAAGCACATGCAAAAATGCTCACCATCACTGGCCATCAGAGAAATGCAAATCAAAACCACAGTGAGATACCATCTCACACCAGTTAGAATGGCAATCATTCAAAAGTCAGGAAACAACAGGTGCTGGAGAGGATGTGGAGAAATAGGAACACTTTTACACTGTTGGTGGGACTGTCAACTAGTTCAACCCTTGTGGAAGTCAGTGTGGCCATTCCTCAGGGATCTAGAACTAGAAATTCCATTTGACCCAGCCATCCCATTACTGGGTATATACCCAAAGGACTATAAATCATGCTGCTATGAAGACACATGCACACATATGTTTATTGCGGCATTATTCACAATAGGAAAGACTTGGAACCAACCCAAATGTCCAACAATGATAGACTGGATTAAGAAAATGTGGCACATATAGACCATGGAATACTATGCTATGCAGCCATAAAAAATGATGAGTTCATGTCCTTTGTAGGGACATGGATGAAATTGGAAATCATCATTCTCAGTAAACTGTGGCAAGAACAAAAAACGAAACACCGCATATTCTCACTCATAGGTGGGAATTGAACAATGAGAACACATGGACACAGGAAGGGGAACATCACACTCTGGGGACGGTTGTGGGGTGGGGGCAGGGGGGAGGGATAGCATTAGGAGATATACCTAATGCTAGATGATGAGTTAGTGGGTGCTGCGCACCAGCATGGCACATGTATACATATGTAACTAACCTGCACATTGTGCACATGTACCCTAAAACCTAAAGTATAATAATTAATTAATTAATTTAAAAAAGAAAGAAAGAAAATTAAAAAGAGGAGAAAAAAATTCCTGATTGCAATATGGATCCAAAATAATTTATTAAACAAGCCATCTCTCCTTATTGACTTTAGCTGATCAGCTAACAAATCAGCTAAAAGATGCCAGACTCTATCTCTCAACCTAGCTATACGGTTTAATTTAGTTATTACAACCACCCTGTAAAGTATAATCATCTGCATTTG
This sequence comes from Pongo pygmaeus, assembly GCF_028885625.2. Taxonomy (NCBI): domain Eukaryota; kingdom Metazoa; phylum Chordata; class Mammalia; order Primates; family Hominidae; genus Pongo; species Pongo pygmaeus. The sequence goes on along the minus strand of NC_072384.2, from coordinate 112,068,604 downwards.
CAGATGAGTATACCTATATTAAGATAGTTAAATAATATTTCCAGTTTTGGAGCTACTAAAATCCTATTAAGGATTTGAACCCAATGTCTGTCTGACTTCAAAGTCAAGGCTCTTCATTTCACCATGATTCTTCTCAAAATAAAGAAAATGCTAGCCAGGCGTGATGGCTCAGGCCTGTAATCCCAGCACTTTGGGAGGCAGAGGTGGGCGGATCACCTGAGGTCAAGAGTTCGAGACCAGCCTGGCCAACATGGTGAAACCCCGTCTCTACTAAAAATACAAAAATTAGCCAGACGTGGTGGCAGGTGCCTGTAGTCCCAGCTACTGAGGAGACTGAGGCAGGAGAATTACTTGAACCCAGGAGGCGGAGGTTGCAGTGAGCCAAGATCACGCCACTGTACTCCAACCTGGGTGACAGAGCATGATTCCTTCTCAAAAAATATATAAATAAATAAAAATAAAAATAATGAAAATGTGATTAATTTTCATAAGAAAATTGGATGATTTACTGAAGTATACCCCATATAACATATTATTCAGGAGCACACTCTAGAGCCAAATGGCCTGGGTTTTAATCTCAGCAGAACTCTTTACTATCTGACTTTTATGGAGATCATTTAGTGTCTCTGTACCTCAGTTTTATCATTTTTGAAATGGAATTGATAATAGTATGCACCTCATTGAAGGCCTGGCTCAAAGAAAGTGCTATACATAGCTGGGCACAGTGGCTAAAACCTGTAATCCTAGCAGTTTGGGAGGCCGAGGTGGGCAGATCACCTGCAGTCAGGAGTTCAAGATCATCCTGGCCAATATGGTGAAGCCCCGTCTCTACCAAAAATACAAAAATTTGCCAGGTGTGATGGTGCATGCCTGTAATCCCAGCTACTTGGGAGGCTGAGGCAGGAAAATCACTTGAATCCTGGAGGTGGAGGTTGTGGTGAGCCAAGATCACACCATTGCACTTCAGCCTGGGCAACAAAGTGAGGAAAGAAAGAAAGAGAGAAAGAGAAAGAAAGAGAGAGAGAGGAAGAAAGCAAGGAAGGAAGGAGGGAAGGGAGGGAGGGAAAGGGGAAGGGGAAGGAGGGAAGGAAGGAAGAGAAAGAAAAGAAGGAAGGAAATAAGGAGGGAGGGGAAGGGACAGAGGGAGGAAGGAAGGAAGGAAAGGAAGGAAGGAAGGAGAAAAAGAGAAAGAAAGGAAAGAGCAAGAGCGAGCTATACATGTATTAGCTATTATTACTACTAAAAATTTTATTTTCCTATTAAAAATAGTTTATATATTAGACATTCACATATACACATATAATGTGAAGATACAATATTTAATTTTACTTTATGAAAAAAATGCCTTTTTGGGGATAAAACAGAAAGATAAATATCAAGAGCTTTCTTTTTTACGCAGAAGAAAAATTTACCTAATTAAAGTGGCGAATTAAAAATTTGCGAGAAAAACATCAACCATTGGGAGATATGGAAGGAATAAGATTAGTTATTATGTTATTAACAGGATAGACATTGAAGAATTTAGACATGATCTCAAAATCATAAGCAGATAAAAAGTATATGTTTGAGAATCTCTTGAAATATATTTATTTTTCTTTTTTCACTTCTAAATTAAAACATTTTAAAATTGGCTTTATGATAAGTAACAGACTTAGTACTTTTAAAAATTCCAAAAAATATCAAGTTTAAATTAATGGCTCAGGGGAAAAATATTTGGTGATGGGGAATATATTTTTTGGCACAAAGAAGCCAAAAAGGATACACATTTTTATATTTATCTCTGGTTTTTGTTTCTGGAATTTGACAGTAGAAAAATCCACCCCATTGTACATGAATCTAGAAAAAGGTAATTCCAGAACTACAGTTGATTGCTAATAACTGAACTCTCTGGATGACAACATCATCCAATTTTATAATGAGTCCAGAATTGAAGCAGTCCAAAGAGTTAGTAAGTAGGGAATAGAAGGTATCTCACACAGTGGAGAATAAAACAGTGTTTGCTTAGTATATTGTTTTATTTGTTTTTCTCTGGTAACTGTGATAAAACAACAAAATACAGAAGCAAGCATTTTACTTACTATAACATCATAAGAAATGTTGGATTTCTATAAAATAAACAGACTTTATATCGCCATCATTTCTAATATGTTGTATACTATAGAAAATGAATTTTGATTATAAATTAAGATTTACCTTATTTTAAGAAAATATTACTAAGGTAGCAGATTTTCTTACTTTCTCCTGCTCCCATACTTTCACCTTTAATTTGTGCACTCCTAACCCATACCATGCTATCTTGAGTAAATGTGCTTTTACAAACAAAATACAGCCTACCAAGTTAGAAGAATCATCCTTTGGGTCTGGGAGCCCGGGAAATCAATGAATTCTGCGACACATTTCATTAAACCATAGCTTGGTATGAACCATTAAGTGTGTAACTTTGAATACAGTGAAGTCACTATTCTTCTGAGTAATCAGAAAATAGAAAATCTTAATTATACTTCTAAGATTTTCCTTTTAAAATTACTAGAGTAATACATCAATACACTGTTCTTTGTAAAAAAAAAAAAGCATTCAAGTAAGATTTTGTTATTGTATTTGAAACAGCACACTAATTACTAACAATGCTAGAAAATGTTCTCTATGTTCTTATCAAAAGGATAATAAGCAGTTACTCTTGCCAATTAGCTACAGAAATGATACCCCTTCTATTTTGTAATCTAGAAATTCTGAGAGAATGATCTCTCAACAATAAAAGCCAGGATTACTGCAGGCTCCAGTTTTTATTACAAATGGTGGGTGATATTTTAACCTGACTTGCCTCTCCATCAGTGGTTGCAAAATTTTAAAGTAAAACTTATAATTATTAAAAATGCAAAAGCTAGGCTCCAGTTCTCCAGAGATTCTTATTTAGACAGTATTGTGACTTGCATTGTGTCCCCTCCAAAAGATGGTGAAGTCCTGACCCCTGGTATCTATGAATGTGACCGTATTTGGAAATAGGGTATTTGCACATGTAGTTAAAATGAAAGTTAAAATGAGCTTATACTGGAGCAGGGTAGGTCCTTCATCAAATGACTAGTGTACTTACAAGAAGAAGAGAAGAGACACACAGATGGACACACACAAATGAGAACGCCATGTGAAGACATACACCCACTCAGAGGAAATACAGCTGTGTGACAGCAGAAGCAACTATTGGAGTGATATAGAGGTGAGCCCAGAATGCCAAGGATTGCTGGCAACCTCCAGAAGCTAGGGGAGGACCATAGAACATTCTCCCTCTGAGGCCCCAAGAAGAAACTAGCCTGCAAACACCTGCATTTTGGACTTCTGATCTCTAGAACTGTGAGAGAATAAATTGCTGTTGTTTTAAGAAGCCTAGTTTATGGCAGTTTGTTACACTATTTCTATGGAACTAACACAGACAGTGCGGTGGGAAACCTTAGATTCTGCATTTTTAATACAAAGCAGATCATTCTGAGACAGGTGCCTGTGAGAAATCCTTTGGGAAACTCTACTCTGTCACACCCCATGTTATTCCCCCATCGTTCTATAGTCAAAAATACATTCAAGAACATGTGATCCTAACAATTCATTTTTTCTTCTGAAGCTGTGTTCTGTTGTAGGAAAATTCATAATTGAATAGCTTAAAACCATATATTTAATAATAGGTTTGGGAGACACAGATAAAGAGCTAACTTTAAAAAGCATTCTATAAATAGTGGTATTTTTTTGCATTTACTAACAATAACATATTCAATAAAATAAAGGGAATATTTAATTATAGTTTATACAGTAATTGGGTAATTATACTATAATAAGTATTGTACTATCAAATTTTATTTACTTTAGACTTTCAACAAAATACTTTTGGATTCATTTTACTTTTTTACACTTATATCTCTTCTGAGAGGTATTTTATATTCTGCTCAGTTTTCTAATCAAACCTTAAGACTTTCTAAAATTTTATTTCTGCTGTCACTACTGCCTCTCACCTCCTCCTATCAGAATTTCCAGCTCTGGTCCCACTCACGTCAGAGATACAGAGTAACTAGGGTATATAAGAGTTAACAACAATTTGTCTAGCATCTATTTAACCTATTCAACATGGGGAATGGGTATGTCTCTGCACTTACTTCTCCACTGCTGCTTCCCCAACTTCTTTATTAACCCATTATAATTTTTTTACAATGTCATATAATGTCATTACACTTTACACATGTCTAACCTTGCCTACACACAGAGCTTATTGCCAGACAGTTTAGTGCTTACGAAAGACTAAATGATGGCCCCATGACGATGACTGCATTCAAATCTTCAGAACCTATGAATGTTATCTTATATGGTAAAAAGGACTTAGCAGATGTTGTAGATCTTAAAATAGAATGATTATCCTGAAGTTGTTTGAGTGGGTTACAGATATGATCACATGTGTCTTTATAAGAGGAAGGTAGAGGGAGGTTTGACTACTGTAAAGGAAAAGGTGATGTGACCATGGAAGCAAAGGTTGGAGCGATGTCACTACAAGCCAACGCCAAAGGGGTCTTTAAAAGCTAAAAGAGGCAAGGAACAAATTCTCTCCTGGAGACTTCAGAAGCAATCAGCTTTGCTGACACCTTGATTCTAGCCCCTTAAGAGTCATTTTGGACTTCTGAACTCCAGAACTATGAGAGACTAAATGTAGGTGGTTTTAAGCAATGAAGTTTGTAGTAATTTGTTACAGCATGAATAGAAAATTATTTCAGTATTCTTTTAGTGACATAAGTCCAACCCAAATTACTTTAGGCATAAAGAGAATGTATTAACTCACAGAAATGAGAAGTCCAAGAAGTAGCTTTTTGGACACAATTGGATCCAGGGGTTCAAACAACATCACTAGGGCTCAATCCTCTATTTGCTTCACTCTGCTTTCCTCTTAGGCAAATTCTCATTCTTCATGAAAGATGACTGGCCCTGGCAGGCATATGCTAAGAGCATTCACAGAGTTTATGAACACAGATTAAAAAGCTCTACCTTCCCTCTTCAGTACAGATTGACGCTATTTGGGTCAAATGGCTATCTCTATCATCGCTATTATCTCCTTGTCACCAACTATTCAAATATACCTTCAAGTCAATCCCATCAAAGAAATTGAAGTGACATTTTTTGAAATAGGAGGTCCTTTACTCTCTTGCTTAGAACCTTTCAACGGATTCCAACAGCTCTTTGACCAAATACAAAATCCTAAAAATGGCCACTAGGTCCTGCACAATCCGTCCCTTCTCCATCTCACCAGGTTACAGGGTACCACTTTCTCATATGCTGCCCATGTCAGTTTTCTGAGAGCACTAATCTGATTCCTTCCTCAGACTCTCTTGGCTAGAGTTACAATTGCCCCTTTCCCCCACCCCTTTGCCTTAAGAACTCTTACTTACCCTTCTTATTTCAGCTTTAACGTCCCTTCTTTTGTGGGCTGACCTAATGCCATTTGCCCATTAAGTTAAGACAACTGCTATATTCTATGTTCTCTCAGCAATCTGTTATATATATATATGTGTATATATATATATACACACACATATATATATTTCTATGCATACATAAATTTATATGCAGCCTGTTTTTCTAATTAGCTGTAAACTCCATGAGGTAACAAAATATGTATTCTATTTCATGTTTCAGTTATATCCTCAGCTCTTAGCAGAGCTAGCACAAAGTAGTTTCTCAATAAATATTTTTTAAAATAAACACAGGGATATGCTTTTATGCCTTCACATTTCTCTTGAGTACATGTATTGAGCATTTAGTTAATGTCTTAGACCCTGTATTAAAAATTCTACTAATTTTATGTCTAATCTTCATCACAATCCTGAAAGAAGATATTACTATTCACTTTAAAGATAAGTAGCATGTAAGCAATTGCCCAAGGCTACATGGGTAATTACAGAGTAAGGGTTTAAATCTATGTCTAATCACAAAACCTTAACTATAATGACCACTACACAGTACTTCTCAGCTTTAAAAAAAAAGATTAACAATACCTGTTCAAATACATTTCAATATTTTTGAAATAATCCATTTACTTTCACATGTAAAACTGTAGCAAAATCCATTACTTAAAGCTTCCCTCTATTTTAGTTAAAGCAGGTTCAATGTTCTCGGTAAAGGTCAAAATACTAAGCACATTATTATCTCTCCAAATTTTTAACAGACAGCTGGAATTCAGATGAGATAAAGAAAAATCTATTTTGCAGCTTCCAGAGGAAGCACAGAAGAAGTTAAAGGTTTCCTAATAACTACATTGCTAAAGTTTCTTTAGAGAGATTTATAATGGCCTTTTGAACTGTAAGCCATTGAAGAGCCCTTCCACTCCTTCACTCATGACTATCACTGCGGGAAGTCAGAGGGCTGTTGAATTCTTGGTGCTGATCGAAAATTCCTTTTCTCTTAAGAATTTCAAAGAAGTAGCTTCCTTGGCCTTTTGTTCTATGCTATGTGGAGATACTTCCTTTGGTTTCACTCTAGAGAAAATGATCAACCAACCTTCACTTCAATCATCTATTGGTTTGGAAAGGATGAGAAAAAAATGTTTATGATGATTTCCTGTTTATTATTGATTTCTTCCAATAGATATTGTTTCCCTGACCCAAAACTGCTCTGAAATTGGGCATATGATAAAGACTCAGGGAGGCATTAGACAGCAGAAGAGAGGTAAGATTTTGAGTGAAGATAAAGCTTCCTCTCCAATTAATGTCAAAGCATATAACAAAAGATCAAAGCAGTCAGCCTTTACCCTTCCACTTACTGTAAAGTTCTGTCATCTTTAGCAGAGGTAAGGGGAAGGGAAAAGAGGGAGAAGATAGCAAACCTGAAAGTAAATAACGTGATATGGTAAAATAAATAGACCCAAAAGTTTATGGAATATCATAAAATAGACGGTGCCAAGGGAATATTCGTGACCTTGTCAATGTCCTCAAGAAAGAAACTGAGTTAAGTTAGAACACTAACTTAAGACAACTGCTATATTCTATATTAACTTAGCACTGAATATATATTAGATTTATATTATATATTATACATAATATATATTACGTTGATACATATTTCTATATATATCTATAAAGTGTATATATATATATATTTTAGATAGATAAAATTATCTGTAATTGAAGGCCTGAGATAGAACTTGATAAACAAAAAAATATTAAAAAAAGAAAACAAAAGTGATCAATACAGAGTGAGAGACTCATGACACCATACAGTATAATTTTAACCATTCTCTACTTCTCTTTACAAGTTGTTCTCATAATACAACTTTCCCTCTTCAGGATTTCCTCTCAAGATCATGTTTATCCCCTTAGCAAGAGTATGCAAACACTTTATATAACTATATATGTCAGAAAATGAGATACTTGATAAGTAACCTTTAAGTGTCTAAATGGCTATAAAATGAGTATTGTAATTTAATATTCATAAATATAATTGATCTTTGCTACTTTTTAACTTTGTCTATTATATAGAATTCGACCACCCATTTATATTTAATCAGTTTGGTTAAACTGTCTTTTTACTCTTTACATCTTCATGAATTAGTGGGAAGTCATTTATATTCTACTTTTTGGGAACTGGTGATATAAGACCTATGTTAAGATTATATTTCTGGCTGGGTGCAATCATTCATGCCTGTAATCCCGGCACTTTGGGAGGCAGAGATGAGAGAATATCTTGAGCCCAGAGTTCGAGACTAGCATGGGCAACACAGTGAAACTCCATCACTACAAAAAAAAAAAAAAAAAAAAAAAATTAGCCAGGTATCATGGTGCATACCTTTAGTCCAAGCTACTTGGGAGGCTAAGGTGGAAGGATCACTTGAGCACAGGAGTCAAGGCTACAGTGAGCCCTTATCACACCACTCCACTCCAGCCAGGGCAACAGAGTGAAACTCTGTTTCAAACAAACAGATTCCATTTATGCTGACATTTCTTTTGTGGAATGAGAGAGACCTCTTCCTCTGTATTATGACTAAATCAGAAAGAAAGAAGCACTATTGCTATTGGTTCAAAATTAATATAACAGATAAACTGTTGATAAGCCATTCCCAAGTAAAACATCAAATCGTTCAACTTTTCAGGGGAAGAGAATCTAGATATGATAAGATGATAAAATATAGTCATAATATATGATACTTCATTTTAATAAATCTTTAAGACATGGAGAAAACCACAATTAAGCAAAACCTGCAAACTATGAGTTACCTAAAATAATTTATAATATATTTAAGTGTAGGGTCAATCCTATCTACACAGGAATGCATTCCATTTAGTCTCTGTTCTTTCAGATTATCTTTAAAAATTCTCTTTATCTGTTATTTAAAATGATAACTATAAAGTTAATTAGTTAGAATAGAAGAATATATAGTTTTCAATGAAGTTTAGTGGTTGCTTAGCAGCTTTTTTGGAGCATTTAGGAGAAATTTTATGGGAAAACTTTTGTCTATAAACAAGAAATAGCAAGTAATCCCACTTTGCATTGTTAAAAGTAAGTATAAGATGTTCACTTCTGACCAAGATGAAAGAACAAAAGGGAGGGATCGAATTTACCCTTCCTCATGAAACAATCTAAAAAAGGACAAAATAGATGAAACAACAGTTTGCAAGAGACTGGAGAGCAGAACACAAGGGAAAGTGATTCCTGAGAGTGAGAAAATAAATGAGGTGAGCCTTATGACTGCTCTGGCTAACTGCATTGAGAGAGATTTTCAAGCCACAGTATAATGACGGAGATCCCAGGCAGAGTTCCAAGAACTCCAAGTTGAGAAGACAGAGCTAGGAGTCCAGGCAGAATAATGCAGCTAGAGTTCACAGACAATACCAGAGAGGAAAGCAGCACAGAGAGACAACTGCACTGTAAGAAATATTAAAGGAAGTCCTTCAGACAGGAGGAAATAATACCAGATGGAAATGTGGATCTGTACATAGGCTGAGGAGCACCAGAAACGGTAACTACATGGATGAATATATAAGATTTTCATCTTATTATTTAGTTGTCTTCAAATACAATGTCATGCTAAATCAAAAATAGTAACAATGAAATGTGGAGTGAATAACATGGGAAAGTAAGATGTATGACAATAGCTCAAAAGTAAGGAATGAAGAAATAAAAGCATCCTATTTTAAGATCCTTAGAATAGATGTAAAGTGGTAGAGTATAACTTGAAAACAGGCGGTAATAAATTAAAGATGTATACTGGAATTTTGCTTCTGTGAAGATGGAGGAAACATACTTTTACCTTTTCCTCCCACTAAGTACAAATAAAAACCCTGGACATTATAAGATGACTCTGAAAGGTAGACAGAAGAGGCAGACAGGTGTGGGATCTTGGAACCCAAAGAACAATGCAGAGGTGAGTTCTCTGAGTTTTCTTTTTGCTGCATATATCCCAGATTTCGAGATGAAGAAACTGGCAACTCAGAATCCCCAACAGATGCAGATAAAAAAAGCCCCAACAAAAGCCTGTTGTTTCTACTCAAAGAATCTGGAAAGGGGCAGATAGGCAAGACAGAAACATTTTAGACAATAACTGCTCTACTCCAGCCAAACACCACAGAAAAACAACAAACAACATACAATGCTAAAAATAACAAACAAACTTCATTCAAGCTCGCAAACTCTACTCTCACCAGGCCAACCTCCCTTCCCTGTGATATCAGAGAAGGCAGGGTATGGAGTTCACATTTTCATCTCCACTGAGTGACAGATAATAGGCAACATTGTTGGGGGGGTTCTTTTTTCGTTTTTTCTTTTCTTTTTTTTTTTTTTTTTTTTTTTTGAGACGGAGTCTTGCTCTGTCACCCAGGCTGGAGTGCAGTGGTGCGATCTCGGCTCACTGCAAGCTCCGCTTCCCGTGTTCACGCCATTCTTCTGCCTCAGCCTCCCAAGTAACTGGGACTACAGGCACCCACCACCACGCCTGGCTAACTTTTTGTGTTTTTTTTGGGTTTTTTTGTTTTTTTTAGTAGAGACAGGGTTTCACTGTGTTAGCCAGGATGGTCTCGATCTCCTGACCTCGTGATCCACCCGCCTTGGCCTCCCAAAGTGCTGGGATTACAGGCATGAGCCACCATGCCCAGCCCAGTATTGGGTTTTAACCCAACTCTTGTGGCGTTGGGCAGCTTACACTCTCTGTGACTCTGCCCACCTATAAAATCCATGATCATTCCTATTTTTCATGATGGTTTTGAATATTAGTATTCATAAATGAAGAAAGGATACCCCCTCCAAAAAGAAAGAAAACTAAAGGCCAATGTAGCTCTAAAGAATCTAGAGGCAAAACTCCTTAGCAAAGTAGTAGCAAATAGCATTCAGCAATATATACAAAGAATTATACAACATAACCAAATGAGTTTATTCCAGGGATATATGATTGGCACAATACTTGATAATCAAAAATGTAATATATCATATTAACAGTCCAAGGAAGAAAAAATTCATTATAACATCAATTGATATAGAAAAAGCATTTGAAATTTTAACACTTGTTTCTGTTTAAAAATCTCATAAAAAAATAGAAATTCGGAGTAAGTTTTTCCCCTTCATGAAGACCATCTACAAAAATCCTACAGCTAACATGCTTAATGGTGAAAAGCTTCTGAAGGCTTTTGCACTAGATTGGGAACAAGAAAAGAAAGTCCTCTCTTATCACTCATTTAACATAGTATTGAAAGTTCTACCTAGCAAATAAGGCAAGAAATGAAAAATAAAGCATATAGATTGAAAAGGAAAAAAAAACTCTCTATTCACAGATGGCATGATTATGTACATAAAAAATTTCAAAAAAATCTACAAAAACCTCCTAAAATAAATAAGCAAATTCAGCATGATTATAGGATAAAAGATAAAACTTACAAAGTTTAATTGTATCTGAATACATGTAATTAACATGGGGACATAGAAATTAAAACTATAATACTATTTATAATTACTTAAAAGATGAAATACTTTGGTGTAAGTTTAACAAAACATATACAGGACTTGTATGCTGAAAACTACAAAATACTGATGAAAGAAATCAAAGCAGATGTAAATAAATGCAAAAGCATACTGTGTTCCTGTATTGAATAGCTCAAAATCATAAAGATGTCAATTCTCCCTAAACTGATATACAGCTTTAGTACAATTCTTATCAAAATCTCAAAAAGGTTTGTGGAGATAGAGTCAAGTTTATTATATAATTTATATGGAAAGACAAACAAGTTAGTCTAACTAAAACAATTTTGGAAAAGAAACAAAGGAAATGGGAATATTCAGTCTACATATTTTCAAGATTTATTACATAGCTGCCATAATTAAGGCTGTGTGTTATTTGTAGAGGATAACACACAGATCAATAAAACAAACTCAGAAATAATTCACACAAATATACCCTATATATATATTTTTTTATTATTATACTTTAGGTTTTATGGTACATGTGTGCAATGTGCAGGTTAGTTACATATGTATACATGTGCCATGCTGGTGCACTGCACCCACTAACTCATCATCTAGCATTAGGTATATCTCCCAATGCTATCCCTCCCCCCTCCCCCCACCCCACAACCGTCCCCAAAGTGTGATGTTCCCCTTCCTGTGTCTATGTGTTCTCATTGTTCAATTCCCACCTATGAGTGAGAATATGTGGTGTTTGGTTTTCTGTTCTTGCGACAGTTTACTGAGAATGATGATTTCCAATTTCATCCATGTCCCTACAAAGGACATGAACTCATCATTTTTTATGGCTGCATAGTATTCCATAGTGTATATGTGCCACATTTTCTTAATCCAGTCTATCATTGTTGGACATTTGGGTTGGTTCCAAGTCTTTGCTATTGTGAATAATGCCGCAATAAACATATGTGTGCATGTGTCTTTATAACAGCATGATTTATAGTCCTTTGGGTATATACCCAGTAATGGGATGGCTGGGTCAAATGGAATTTCTAGTTCTAGATCCCTGAGGAATGGACACACTGACTTCCACAAGGGTTGAACTAGTTGACAGTCCCACCAACAGTGTAAAAGTGTTCCTATTTCTCCACATCCTCTCCAGCACCTGTTGTTTCCTGACTTTTGAATGATTGCCATTCTAACTGGTGTGAGATGGTATCTCATTGTGGTTTTGATTTGCGTTTCTCTGATGGCCAGTGATGGTGAGCATTTTTTCATGTGTTTTTTGGCTGCATAAATGTCTTCTTTTGAGAAGTGTCTGTTCATGTCCTTTGCCCACTTTTTGATGGGGTTGTTTGTTTTTTCCTTGTAAATTTGTTGGAGTTCATTGTAGATTCTGGATATTAGCCCTTTGTCAGATGAGTAGGTTGCGAAAATTTTCTCCCATTTTGTAGGTTGCCTGTTCACTCTGATGGTAGTTTCTTTTGCTGTGCAGAAGCTCTTTAGTTTAATTAGATCCCATTTGTCAATTCTGGCTTTTGTTGCCATTGCTTTTGGTGTTTTAGACATGAAGTCCTTGCCCATGCCTATGTTCTGAATGGTAATGCCTAGGTTTTCTTCTAGGGTTTTTATGGTTTCAGGTCTAACGTTTAAGTCTTTAATCCATCTTGAATTGATTTTTGTATAAGGTGTAAGGAAGGGATCCAGTTTCAGCTTTCTACATATGGCTAGCCAGTTTTCCCAGCACCATTTATTAAATAGGGAATCCTTTCCCCATTGCTTGTTTTTCTCAGGTTTGTCAAAGATCAGATAGTTGTAGATATGCGGCGTTATTTCTGAGGGCTCTGTTCTGTTCCATTGATCTATATCTCTGTTTTGGTACCAGTACCATGCTGTTTTGATTACTGTAGCCTTGTAGTATAGTTTGAAGTCAGGTATTGTGATGCCTCCAGCTTTGTTCTTTTGGCTTAGGATTGACTTGGCAATGCAGGCTCTATTTTGGTTCCATATGAACTTTAAAGTAGTTTTTTCCAATTCTGTGAAAAAAGTCATTGGTAGCTTGATGGGGATGGCATTGAATCTGTAAATTACCTTGGGCAGTATGGCCATTTTCACGATATTGATTCTTCCTACCCATGAGCATGGAATGTTCTTCCATTTGTTTGTATCCTCTTTTATTTCCTTGAGCAGCAGTTTGTAGTTCTCCTTGAAGAGGTCCTTCACATCCCTTGTAAGTTGGATTCCTAGGTATTTTATTCTCTTTGAAGCAATTGTGAATGGGAGTTCACTCATGATTTGGCTCTCTGTTTATCTGTTATTGGTGCATAAGAATGCTTGTGATTTTTGTACATTGATTTTGTATCCTGAGACTTTGCTGAAGTTGCTTATCAGCTTAAGGAGATTTCGGGCAGAGAAGATGGGGTTTTCTAGATATACAATCATGTCGTCTGCAAACAGGGACAATTTGACTTCCTCTTTTCCTAATTGAATACCCTTTATTTCCTTCTCCTGCCTAATTGCCATGGCCAGAACTTCCAACAATATGTTGAATAGAAGTGGTGAGAGAGGGCATCCCTGTCTTGTGCCAGTTTTCAAAGGGAATGCTTCCAGTTTTTGCCCATTCAGTATGATATTGGCTGTGGGTTTGTCATAGATAGCTCTTATTATTTTGAGATACGTCCCATCAATACCTAATTTATTGACAGTTTTTAGCATGAAGCGTTGTTGAATTTTGTCAAAAGCCTTTTCTGCATCTATTAAGATAATCATGTGGTTTTCGTCTTTGGTTCTGTTTATATGCTGGATTACATTTATTGATTTGTGTATATTGAACCAGCCTTGCATCCTAGGGATGAAGCCCACTTGATCACGGTGGATAAGCTTTTTGATGTGCTGCTGGATTCTGTTTGCCAGTATTTTATTGAGGATTTTTGCATCAATGTTCATCAAGGATATTGGTCTAAAATTCTCTTTCTTGGTTGTGTCTCTGCCTGGCTTTGGTATCAGGATGATGCTGGCCTCATAAAATGAGTTAGGAAGGATTCCCTCTTTTTCTATTGATTGGAATAGTTTCAGAAGGAATGGTATCAGTTCCTCCTTGTACCTCTGGTAGAATTCGGCTGTGAATCCATCTGGTCCTGGACTCTTTTTGGTTGGTAAGCTATTGATTATTGCCACAATTTCAGCTCCTGTTATTGGTCTATTCAGAGATTCAACTTCTTCCTGGTTTAGTCTTGGGAGGGTGTATGTGTTGAGGAATTTATCCATTTCTTCTAGATTTTCTAGTTTATTTGCGTAGAGGTGTTTGTAGTATTCTCTGATGGTAGTTTGTATTTCTGTGGGATCAGTGGTGATATCCCCTTTATCATTTTTTACTGCATCTATTTGATTCTTCTCTCTTTTTGTCTTTATTAATCTTGCTAGCGGTCTATCAATTTTGTTGATCCTTTCAAAAAACCAGCTCCTGGATTCATTAATTTTTTGAAGGGTTTTTTGTGTCTCTATTTCCTTCAGTTCTGCTCTGATTTTAGTTATTTCTTGCCTTCTGCTAGCTTTTGAATGTGTTTGCTCTTGCTTTTCTAATTCTTTTAATTGTGATGTTAGGGTGTCAATTTTGGATCTTTCCTGCTTTCTCTTGTGGGCATTTAGTGCTATAAATTTCCCTCTACACACTGCTTTGAATGCATCCCAGAGATTCTGGTATGTTGTGTCTTGGTTCTTGTTGGTTTCAAAGAACATCTTTATTTCTGCCTTCATTTCGTTATGTACCCAGTAGTCATTCAGGAGCAGGTTGTTCAGTTTCCATGTAGTTGAGCGGTTTTGAGTGAGATTCTTAATCCTGAGTTCTAGCTTGATTGCACTGTGATCTGAGAGATAGTTTGTTATAATTTCTGTTCTTTTACATTTACTGAGGAGAGCTTTACTTCCAAGTATGTGGTCAATTTTGGAATAGGTGTGGTGTGGTGCTGAAAAAAGTGTATATTCTGTTGATTTGTGGTGGAGAGTTCTGTAGATGTCTATTAGGTCTGCTTGGTGCAGAGCTGAGTTCAATTCCTGGGTATCCTTGTTGACTTTGTGTCTCGTTGATCTGTCTAATATTGACAGTGGGGTGTTAAAGTCTCCCATTATTAATGTGTGGGAATCTAAGTCTCTTTGTAGGTCACTCAGGACTTGCTTTATGAATCTGGGTGCTCCTGTATTGAGTGCGTATATATTTAGGATAGTTAGCTCTTCTTGTTGAATTGATCCCTTTACCATTATGTAATGGCCTTCTTTGTCTCTTTTGATCTTTGTTGGTTTAAAGTCTGTTTTATCAGAGACTAGGATTGCAACCCCTGCCTTTTTTTGTTTTCCATTTGCTTGGTAGATCTTCCTCCATCCTTTTATTTTGAGCCTATGTGTGTCTCTGCATGTGAGATGGGTTTCCTGAATACAGCACACTGATGGGTCTTGTGTCTTTATCCAATTTGCCAGTCTGTGTCTTTTAATTGGAGCATTTAGTCCATTTACATTGAAAGTTAATATTGTTATGTGTGAATTTGATCCTGTCATTATGATGTTAGCTGGCTATTTTGCTCGTTAGTTGATGCAGTCTCTTCCTAGTCTCGATGGTCTTTACATTTTGGCATGATTTTGCAGCGGCTGGTACCAGTTGTGCCTTTCCATGTTTACCACTTCCTTCAGGAGCTCTTTTAGGGCAGGCTTGGTGGTGACAAAATCTCTCAGCATTTGCTTGTCTGTAAAGTAATTTATTTCTCCTTCACTTATGAAGCTTAATTTGGCTGGATATGAAATTCTGGGTTGAAAATTCTTTTCTTTAAGAATGTTGAATATTGGCCCCCACTCTCTTCTGGCTTGTAGGGTTTCTGCCGAGAGATCCGCTGTTAGTCTGATGGGCTTCCCTTTGAGGGTAACCCGACCTTTCTCTCTGGCTGCCCTTAACATTTTTTCCTTCATTTCAACTTTGGTGAATCTGACAATTATGTTTCTCGGAGTTGCTCTTCTCGAGGAGTATCTTTGTGGCGTTCTCTGTATTTCCTGAATCTGAATGTTGGCCTGCCTTGCTAGATTGGGGAAGTTCTCCTGGATAATATCCTGCAGAGTGTTTTCCAGCTTGGTTCCATTCTCCCTGTCACTTTCAGGTGCACCAATCAGACGTAGATTTGGTCTTTTCACATAGTCCCGCATTTCTTAGAGGCTTTACTCATTTCTTTTTATTCTTTTTTCTCTAAACTTCCCTTCTTGCTTCATTTCATTCATTTCATCTTCCATTGCTGATACCCTTTCTTCCATTTGATCACATCGGCTCCTGAGGCTTCTGCATTCTTCATGTAGTTCTCGAGCCTTGGTTTTCAGCTCCATCAGCTCCTTTAAGTACTTCTCTGTATTGGTTATTCTAGTTATACATTCTTCTAAATTTTTTTCAAAGTTTTCAACTTCTTTGCCTTTCGTTTGAACATCCTCCCATAGCTTGGAGTAATTTGATCGTCTGAAGCCTTCTTCTCTCAGCTCGTCAAAGTCATTCTCCGTTCAGCTGTGTTCCGTTGCTGGTGAGGAACTGCGTTCCTTTGGAGGAGGAGAGGCGCTCCGCTTTTTAGAGTTTCCAATTTTTCTGCTCTGTTTTTTCCCCATCTTTGTGGTTTTATCTACTTTTGGTCTTTGATGATGGTGATGTACAGATGGGTTTTTGGTGTGGATGTCCTTTCTGTTTGTTAGTTTTCCTTCTAACAGACAGGACCCTCAGCTGCAGGTCTGTTGGAGTACCCGGCCGGCCGTGTGAGGTGTCAGTCTGCCCCTGCTGGGGGTGCCTCCCAGTTAGGCTGCTCGGGGGTCAGGGGTCAGGGACCCACTTGAGGAGGCAGTCTGCCCGTTCTCTCATCTGCAGCTGCGTGCTGGGAGAACCACTGCTCTCCTCAAAGCTGTCAGACAGGGACATTTAAGTCTGCAGAGGTTACTGCTGTCTTTTTGTTTGTCTGTGCCCTGCCCCCAGAGGTGGAGCCTACAGAGGCAGGCAGGCCTCCTTGAACTGTGGTGGGCTCCACCCAGTTCGGGCTTCCTGGCTGCTTTGTTTACCTAAGCAAGCCTGGGCAATGGCGGGTGCCCCTCCGCCATCCTCGCAGCCGCCTTGCTGTTTGATCTCAGACTGCTGTTGCTAGCAATCAGTGAGACTCCGTGGGCGTAGGACCCTCTGAGCCGGGTGCGGGGTATAATCTCCTGGTGCACCGTTTCCTAAGCCCATTGGAAAAGCACAGTATTCGGGTGGGAGTGGCCCGATTTTCCAGGTGCCGTCTGTCACCCCTGGAAAGGGAACTTCCTAACCCCTCGCGCTTCCCGAGTGAGGCAATGCCTCGCCCCTGCTTTGGCTGGGGCACAGTGCACTCACCCACTGACCTGCGCCCACTGTCTGGCACTCCCTAGTGAGATGAACCCGGTACCTCAGATGGAAATGCAGAAATCACCCGTCTTCTGCATCGCTCACGCTGGGAGCTGTAGACCAGGGCTGTTCCTATTCCGCCATCTTGGCTCCTCCCCGCAATATCCTATACCCAGTATATTTTTTACAAAGGTGCAAAAGCAATTAATTAGAGGAAAGGTAGCCTTTAAAGCAAATAGTGCCAGAGCAAATGGACATCTATAGAACAAAAAAATGAACCCTAAGCTACATCTCACATCTTATAAAAACATTAACTTTCAAAACAGTTCATGAGATTAAATGTAAAATGTAAAGCTATAAAATTTTGAGGTAAAAAATGGAGAAATCATTAGGGATTTAGAATTAGGTGAAAAGAATTTAGAGTTTGCATGCAAAGAACAATCTATAAAAAACAAAATGATAAATTCAACTTCATCAAAATTAAAATCATTTGCTCTGTAAAATATCCTAAGATAAGAACTAAAGTATAAGCTACAGATTAGGAGAGGAGATATTGAAATCAGATAGTTGTTACAGGACCAATAGCTTCTTATGCCTGCTGTACAGTAATATACAAATATTCTGAGACAGCAGGGTTTGCAGCAGAGAAACAGTTTAATGATTGCAGGGCAACCTAGTGAGGAGATGGGAGGAAACCCTCAAATTTATCTCTCTGAGAATTCTGGGCTGGGGTTTGTAAGAGCAAGGAGCTAGAAAACTATGACCATTGGTTGGTCAGAGTAAGAAGGATGAAGTCATCAGGATGTGGAAACTCCATTCTTTGGTGAGTCATCTCCTCATAGGGTCCTTCAGACCAGTTGGCATCAGTGGGGTCCTTCAGACCAGCTGGCATCAGTGATTTCTCTGGCATGCAGGACGTGAAAGAACATCTTAAGGCAAAACCTAATGTTTCATAATGTTCAAATAGTTATCTATAGAGCAGTTAAGGGGAACTATAATCTTGTAACAGGGTCTGCATGACTCTGAGACAAAAGCAAATAACTATGAGGAAGCAGGTCAAACAGAAAGCTACATTAATTACTAATGATGAGTGTGCAAGCTTGGTTTCTTTTCTTTTCTTCTTTGCTTTTCTTTTCTTTTTTCTATTTTATTTTGAGATGGAGTTTCACTGTTATTGCCCAGGCTGGAGTGCAATGGCGCAATCTTGGCTCACTGAAACTGCCGCCTCCTGGTTTCAAGCTATTCTCCCTCCTCAGCCTCCTGAGTAGCTGGGATTAGAGGCATGCAACACCATGCCCAGCTAATTTTGTGTTTTTAGTAGAGATGGGGTTTCATCATGTTGGCCAGGCTGGTCTCAAACTCCTGACTTCAGGTAATCCACCAGTTTTGGCCTCCCAAAATCCTGGGATTATAGGCATTAGCCACTGTATCCGGCCACTTGGTTTATTTTCATTTCTCCCCCTCCCATCTTCCCTTATTAGTGTTACAAAGTTTATAGGAATGGTTTCATAGATAGATGGAATATATAAAGAACAAAAAGTAGCACTAAATAGCAAATAAATAAATAAATGAAATCTAATTACAATCGTCAAAAATACGAAGAAACATTTCTCTGAAGAGTATATAAATGAAAAATAAGCATATTAAAAATGTTTGACATTATTAGCCATTTTATGGAAATCTAAATTTAAAACACAGTGAGATATTACTACACCTATCAGAATAGCTAAAATAAAAAGAGTAATGAAATCAAATGTGGGAGAAGATACAGAGAAATGTAATAATGAATACATTGTTGGTGAGACTGTAAAATGGTACAATCACTCTAGAAAATAGTTTGCTACTTCCTCAAAAAAAAAAAAAAACCCTAACTAAAATGTTACTACCATATAACCCAGCAATTAACTCCCGAGAATTTATTACAGAAAAATGAAAATTATATTTATGCAAAATCATATACAAAATGTTTATAGTAGCCCTAATTGTAGTAGCTCCAAACTGGAAACAACCCAAATATCCTTTCATGGGTAAATAGTTAAACAAATTGTAGTAACCCATACTATGAAATACTATGATCAATAAAAAGAAACAAACAATAAACACAACAACCTGGATGAATCTCTGCATATGTATTCTAATTGACAAAAGTGCCAATTATGAAAAATTACATACTGTACAATTCCATTTATATAAATTTTAAAATTACCAAATTATAGCAATGGAGAAGAGATTAGAGGTTGCAGCAATGGAGCTCTAATGGGTAAGTTTAAAGGGAAGGTGGGAGACAAGTCAGTGTGAAGATACAAGTGCAAAATTAAGGATTCTTGCTATGAGGAAATCTGTATTTTGCCTATATCAATGCCAATGTCCAGTTGTGTTACTGTACTATAAAC
The DNA here is from genome assembly GCF_028885625.2 of Pongo pygmaeus. NCBI lineage: Eukaryota > Metazoa > Chordata > Mammalia > Primates > Hominidae > Pongo > Pongo pygmaeus. The sequence goes on along the minus strand of NC_072384.2, from coordinate 112,048,930 downwards.
TTTTTAAGATCTTATGAGATAAAACTCAGTGTCTATAACACGGTATCTCTCTGTATCATTACTTACAACTGTACATTAATATACAATTATTTCAGAATAAAATATTTAATTTAAAATATTTATATTATAAATCCAAAAGATAAAATAGCAAATCAAAAGTTATAGAGCTTATAAGCCACATATGCAGAAAAACACAAATAGAAATAAAATAAAATCATTTTAATAATCAATTTATCCAAAACATAAGAGAAAAGAACAAAAGGAGGAAGAGAGCAGAATGGACCAACAGGAAAAAAAAAAACTAAGATAAATTATTTCAACTTAATTATTTCAATTATTACATTAAATGTAAATGGTTCAAACACCCTAATTAAAGGGCAGAGATTATCAGATTGGAATAAAGAAAAACAAGGCTCAATAATTGCTGCTTACAAGACATGGACTTCAAATATAAAAGCACAAGTACATTCAAAGTAAAATTATGGAAAAATACTGTGAGAGAGAAATAGATGGAAGAGAGTAGAGAACCAGAAATGTATGAACAACTTATTTCTTATAAATATGCAAATTTCATACAGAAAGTGTATCTTTTCAACAAATGATACTGGAAATATTGAATATCCATATACAAAAACTGAATAGATCCTTACATAGTACCTGTGATTGTTCATTTTATATATCAACCTAATGGGGCATGGGGTGACCAGATATTTTTTTAAATATTATTTCTGGAGATGTCTGTGAGGACGTTTCTAAATGAGGTTAGCATTTGAATTGGTATACTAAATGAAACAGATTGCCCTCACCAGTGTGGGTGGGCATCATCTGGTACACTGAGGGTCCAAATTAAAAAGTTGAAAGAAGGGAGAAGTCACTCTCTCTGCTTGGCTACTTGAGCTAGAACATTGATCTTTCTCCTACTCTTGGAATGGAACTTACATCATTGATGCTTCTGGTTCTTAGGCCTTTGGACTTGGACCAGAATTTACATCATCAGTCCTCTCAGATCTCAGGCCTTTAGACTCAGATGGGTACTGCACCACTGGCTTCCATAGGTCTCCAGCTTTCAGGTGGAAAATGGTGAAACTTCTCAGTTTTCATACTTGTGTGAGCCAATTGTGTGTGTGTGTGTGTGTGTGTGTGTGTGATGTGTATAAAATCTCTTAATGGTTCTAGTTTTCTGGAGAACTGTGACTAATACAGTACCATATGTGCAAATTAACTCTAAATGAATCATATGGCTAATTGCGAAACCTGTAAAACTTATAAAAGAAGATACCAGAGGAAGCCTTTGTGAACCTGGGTTGGACACACCAAAAACTTTTTAGATATGATGTCAAAAGTATGATTAAAAAAAAAATTGATAAATTATCAAAATGAAAAACTTCTACTTTCAAAACACAGTATTAAAATAATGGAAAGACATGGCTAAAATTGGGAGAAAATACTTGCAGAATATATAAAAAACTCTCAATACTCATTAAGAAACAATCAATACAATATAAAATGGGGAAAAGATTTGGTGGCACTTGACCAAACGAGATATGTAAAAATAAGCACATTAAAAGATATTCAGCATTTTTAATCATTAGGAAAATGTGAATCAAAACCACAATCAGGAACTACTGCATTCAAATTAGATAGTTTAAAATTGAACAAAGTGACCACATCAGTGTTGGTGAAGATGTAGAGAAACTAAATTTTGAGTTGTGTTCATTGATGGTAGGAATGTAAAATGGTATAACTACTTTGAAAAACAATTTGACAGTTTCTTAAAAAGTTAACCATATACCTACCATATTGTCCAGCCATTCCTTTCCTGGGTATTTATCTAAAGGACAAGAAAGTGTATGCCCATACAAAGACTTTTACACATATATTCGTAGTAATCTACTACTACTATTTTTAACACCCAAAATGGAACAGTCTAAATGTCTGTCAATAGGTGAATGGATTATAAATTTCATATATCCATACAATAGAATATACTCAGTAAAAAAAAGAATAAACTATTGATACATGCAGTAACATAGATGAAACTCAACATAATTATGCAAATGAAAGAAACCATATAAAAACAGAAAATATACTGTATAAGTTCCTTTATTAAAAATTGTAGAAAATGCAAACTAATGTACAGTGAGTAACAGAAAGCAGACCAATGATTGTCTAAGGAGGATGGTGCAGGAGGCAAGGATTACATAAGGTCATGAGGAATCGTTTGGAGATAATGAATACATTAATTATCTTGATTGTAGATGTGGTTCTTGATGTCAGCACTTATCAAATGGTATACTTTATGAGCAGTATATTGTATGCCATGTATACCTCAATAAAACTGCTGCACACAGACACACATACACACACATTCCTCTCTTAAACTATACTGAAAGAGATTATTCAAGAAGTAGCAAGATTTGTTGATAGATCTAAGTCTGCCTTTAAAAAATTTTTACACAGTTTACCATGGGGCCTTTTTAATAACCCCAGGATATAGGACAAAGAAAATATGAATTGGAATATTTGTTTCACTGTTTCAGAACTAGTCAGGATCACAGGTGTGGGCGATTTGCTCTCTCAAGCATATGTTAGAGAAGTTAACTTTCACAGATTTCACAGATATGGTTGCCTGCTTATATTAAACTACCATATTCAGTGCCATCCCAACCCACCTCACAAATGTTCTTGCCATAAAATTTTACATCTCATAATAAGTAAAATTGGTAACTAATGGAAAGATAAAGTTGATTTTGATGTTTTAATCTTCTTTAGAATTATTAATATTTCATGAAAACCACATACAGTTGTGTTTCAAATACCTCAAATCACTTTCAGACACACAGAATAACATTTGAAGTATTTATGGCTCTTCTTATCAATATCGAATCTCTCTTCACTAAAATAATGTCATACAGTATAAATAATAATATCCTGAATAAAAGATATTCAGTATAAAGGGAAACAAAGATGATTAGCCTTAAGTGGAAATTTAAAAATTATTTGGCCCTTCTACCATCAACAACAACAAAAAATAGAGATAACATAGAGATAACACTAAAGACTATTGTTACTACTTTAATCTCTACACTTCTGCATAAATAATCACTGTAATTTGCTGAATATTCTTTCAAAACTTCTTCCTTACGTGTGATGACTTGACTAATAGCAAGGTAGACCTAGCCAGAATACAGCAGGGTCCTGTAGAAAACTTATATTTTGGCTGGCGCAGTGCCTCACTACTGTAATCCCAGCACTTTGGGAGGCTGAGGTGAGTGGATCACTTGAGGTCAGGAGTTTAAGACCAGCCTGGCCAACATGGTGAAACCCTGTTTCTATTAAAAATACAAAAATTATCTGGGCGTGGTGGTGTGCGCCTGTAATCCCAGCGACTCAGGAGGCTGAGGCAGGAGAATTGCTTAAACCCGGGAGGTGGAGGTTGCAGTGAGGCAAGATCGTGCCACTGCACTTCAATCTGGGTGACAAAGCAAGAATCTGTCTCAAAAAAAAAACAAAACAAAACAAAGAAAGCAAAAAACTTGTGTTTTATTTCTATTCCCTTCTCCCCTTCTTACCCTCCATAAATTATTCTTTTTGTTTCTTTTCCTCTTTTAATACTTTTTTCGTTTCAGGACAATATTATTTTTTTCTATTTCTTCATGAAGCTCTCAAACTGAGAAGCCAAAATATTTTATGTATTAGTGGAGCAAAGCATTGGCTTGAGAGAAGTGTGGTTTACTCTTTGGCTTGGACAGATAATTTATATCACCTGTCCTCCCAATAGTTTTTATACAGGCAATTCACTTTCATTTAACCTTATGAAAAATGCAAGATTGCTGTATAAACACAGCTACCAGGACTCTGCAATATAGAAGAAGTTGCGGGTAGGATGGGACATGACGATGGGATAGGCCACCAAAGTCATTTGCTATAGATCTCTTTTAAGTGAACTCCTTTAGAAATAGCATTACCTAGGAAGATTTTAAGTTTTGACATAATCCTCTGTTTTATTTCTCCTTGATTTTGGTGTTTCACAGCTGCTGAAGGAATGGTGTGCAACCATCTGTGTTCCAGTGATGGCTGTTGGGGACCTGGGCCAGACCAGTGTCTGTCGTGTCGCCGCTTCAGTAGAGGAAGGATCTGCATAGAGTCTTGTAACCTCTATGATGGGTAAGGCTTCTTCTAGGGTTGCCTTCACCTCATGAGCTTTGAAGGACTGATTAGTTCTGATTTTTGTTTTGTTTTGTTTTGTTTTTGTTTTTGTTTTTTTGAGACGGAGTCTTGCTCTGTCGCCCTGGCTGGAGTGCAGTGGCCTGATCTCGGCTCACTGCAAGCTCCGCCTCCCGGGTTCACGTCATTCTCCTGCCTCGGTCTCACAAGTAGCTGGGACTACAGGAGCCTGCCACCACGCCCGGCTAATTTTTTGTATTTTTTATTAGAGACGGGGTTTCGCCGTTGTAGCCAGGATGGTCTCGAACTCCTGACCTAGTGATCCGCCTGCCTTGGCCTCCCAAAGTGCTGGGATTACAGGCATGAGCCACCGCATCTGGCCTAGCTCTGATTTTTAAATTATAAGAAAATGGTAAAATGCAGGCCAGGATTTTTAAGGAGAGCTCTTGTTGCATAAAAGAGACAACACATAGACGAAGTCTTTTAAGGAGAAATAATTTTATTTGAAATTACAAGTTCAAATACATAGTTTACTATTATATGCATTTTTTAAAACATACTCAGACAATTCTTAATAAATTATAGCAATTTACACTTAAGCCAAATGGAGAAATATATTCCAGTTTTCTTTATGAAGGAGATTGTTATAAGTAATCTTCCTCTCCATATATCCCAATAATATTTTTTATTTTCCTCTCATACTTCCCTATAAATTTCATCTGGAGTGCAAGTTTTCTTTTTTTGTTTGTTTGTTTGTTTGTGTTTTTCTACTCACTTTTATGTCTATTTGTATATAGGAATGGCTTGCTTCTGTCTTTGACAAATGCTTGGCCCAATAGAAAAACTACCACTGTAGTTTCTATTTGAAGTGGTTTTGAAAGTGTTCTGCCAGGTTTTAGATAATCTAAGCAGTATTTTAAATTAAGTATTTTTAATTTTATCTGGTACTTCAATAATAACATTACCGGTAATAGAACTTAGTAAGTACCTGGTTGCATAACATTTCATATATTCATAAAATCACTTTATCATAACATACTATTTGATGCATCATTCTTGTCCTTCATTAATGTGATAATGTATTTTTAGTGCTGCTCCTAAGTCAAATTTTATTATGTTGCTCACTGAAAGTATTTTCTTTTATTTATTTATTTTTATTTTTATTTTTACTTTTATTTTTATTTTGAGATGGAGTCTGGCTCTGTTGCCTGGCTAGAGTGCAGTGGCGTGATCTTGACTCACTGCAAGCTCCACCTTCCAGGTTCATGCCATTCTCCTGCCTCAGCCTCCTGAGTAGCTGGGACTACAGGCGCCCGCCACCAAGCCTGGCTAATTTTTTGTATTTTTGGTAGAAATGGGGTTTCACTGTGTTAGTGAGGATGGTCTCGATATCCTGACCTCGTGATCCACCCGCCTTGACCTCCCAAAGTATTGGGATTACAGGCGTAAGCCACGGCGCCTGGCTTCTTTTTTTTTTTTTTTTTAATTTATTTTTTGGAGTCTGAGTTTCGCTCCTGTTGCCCAGGCTGGAGTGCAATGGCCTGATCTCAGCTCACCACAACCTCCACCTCCCAGGTTCAAGCAATTCTCCTGCCTCAGTCTCCAAGTAGCTGGGATTACAGGTGCCCACCACCATGCCAGGCTAATTTTGTATTTTTAGTAGAGACAGGGTTTCTCCATGTTGGTCAGGCTAGTCTTGAACTCCTGACCTCAGGTGATCTGCCCACCTCGGCCTCCCAAAGTGCTGGGATTACAGGTATGAGCCACTGCACCTGGCCTGAAAGTATTTTCAATAGCTTTGGAAAGTATAGTTTTGAAGTTCTTTCATTTCTTCTTGTGCCTCATGAATTATCCCACTGATATCCAACAAATAACACTGGAATTTTGCATTTTACAAGAGAAAAATAAAAATATATAGATCATAATGATATTGACATGTCTCTTCTTTGCAAGATGTCCAAAACCAATCCCCTCCATAAAATATAAGGGAAAATATTAATATTAGAAGCATAAGTATAAAAAATTTTAAATAAGAATTTAATCATTTTTCAGGAAAATTTTAGCATTTAATTTTGTGAGGTAACTTTGGCTTGTAATTTGAAAATGAGTAGGAAATTATTTGCTGCTTGTCTCATTGAATCATGTTGATGCTTGTTCCCAATATTATGAACATAAAATACCTCAGATCAAAATATGCTTTCTTTTGCGTTCAGCAATTGATAAATGAAACAAAACACAATAGACTAATAAATTAAAATGGAACACAATAGACTAATTTCATTAAGTGAATATTGCATTAAAAGTTTATTGAATATATATGTACAATTCTAAAGAGGAAATTAATTATGGAAATCATTTTGTGTAATAGCAGCATCTTATAAATATAGTATTTAATTAAGTATGGGCTAAACTCGCAACACTATATAGGACTCAGGACAATGCTAGAACGTAAGGTACCTGATTTTTCATCTTGATTTTTTGTTTGTTTGTTTTTTTCCCAGAACACCATTGTTTTTATTTAATATTACAGTTTTTAGCTTTTCAGAAATATGAAATTTATAAACGTGGATGTATACATCAGTTTCTGTCTCATTTCTGCAAAACAATGAAAGCTAACCAAAGGAAAAATACAGGTTTCCTGAAGAAACACTGATTACCACACTGTTTTTTATATTTAGCATATTTCATATTTACATCATAAAATCAAATCTATAACTTAGTTTTTAATGTGTTTTGCAGTAATTATGGCACCCCAGGAAACCATAAGCATGGGGCTAGTTTGAAAGATGATCAACGTATGTATCTGGTGCAATTCTTGCCTGCCCAATAATGGATTGCTCACCTTCCATCTTGTGGTATGGGCTAGTTTCTTTCAACATTGGCTGATGGTTATGATAGCCTTTGAGGAAAAACAAGTTTATATCCCAACTTCATTACTTCCTAGTTGAAACATCCAAACTTGGGCAAAAGATCTAATCATTCTCAATTGATTTTCTTATATGAAAGGGAATAATAATGGTGTTAACTTTATAGGACAGTTGTGATTATCAAATGAGAAAATGCATAAGATCTTGTTGGAGTTTCTACCGTAAATATTATCATTATTTTCTTTTTCATCTATTTATCTGAGTTGATTAAATGGTTAAATAGAATGGCCATTTTTAAAACTACTGAAAGTAATCAAATATAAATATGACATTTACCAAAATCCAGGGAGCCTATTTGTTATATATATATAAAATATATATTAAATATATATATAATTATATATATATAAATAAATATTACATATATTAAATATATATATATATGTGTGTGTGTTAAAAAATGTGGCTCCAGAAGAGAAGAAATCCTAAAAAGAGGACTTTTTGAAGGGAAAAATGAAAATCAGTCAATTACTGGCTGATTAGCATTCAAATCCATGTCATATAAATCACTGTATTTCAACAACTCTTAATTACAATGCTCAAGCAATAAAAATGAAAAAGATAGGTAACTGCAGTGGAACTTTAGAACTTCCCATATCTGTCAACATGCTTAAACTCTTGTGAAAGTTTAAGAACAACACAGAAACATCAAAGAGGGAACCAGTCTAAGCTCTGTTTGTACATTTTATAATTGCAACTTCTCAATGAAATCTTTTTTTTCCTTTTACAGAGGATATTTTTTAAAATAAGGCTTAAGGAAGTTGAAGTATTTAAGGCCTAGAAATATTAGTGTCAGTCCTGGGGTTTAAATTTGGAAAAACTAGATCCCAGAGTATTCACTCTTGATCACAGGACTTGCTAAGGTAACACATACAACAAAACTGTGAGAAATGTTTCATAGCAAAACCAAGTGAAACAAAGCTCCGTATGCAAAGCTCATACTTAATAGACTATGAATTGTTAAATCTGATTCAAGTGAAAGGGTAACTCTGGCGAAGTCACAATAGAATCACTAGAGGACAGGAAAGAAAAAGAGAAATTATGGAGAAAGTCACAATAAAGGGCAGAAGAAGTAATAGAGATTGCCAGGAGGATCTTTTCTGAGAGCAGGAAAATCAGAAGCCTGTCAAATGGAAGTCTATGGAAGAAAAGGGCAACAGGCCATCTCCATGATTGTTTTATGACATACATTTTATTCCTCAAGTCTGCGTGTGGGGAAGTGGGTTTTGGAGAAGAAGAATAAGAAAAACGTGACGTTTGTTCTAGTAATACGAAAACTATGACCTTTATTTAGTACCATAAACTTTTAATCACCCAGGAAACTATTATCCAAAACCAGTGGATAATCTCAAGTCATGCTATAATTGTCATAATTTTGTTATGCAAACAATGCTTTTGATTATCTTTATAATTTTACTACCCTCGCATACCAACTCATTTTGACTTTTATATTCTGAAGGTTTCCTTTGTTGAGTACTTCGTATGGTTTATGTCAGTGAGGCATGCAAAAGATTACCTGTCTGTATGTAATTGTGATTTTAAAATTAAGAAAATTTATAAAAGATTTGATCCATAACAAACTACTATCTCACTTTATAAAATGCATAATCCATGTAACTAAATATATGTGCATTACATACATAATTAAGCCATCTATTTATGCTATTCATTTGGAAAACCAAACTTAATTATTTTGCCTTGGAATGGATGTAGTCTTAAACTAACCAACAGAAAACATAGCTCATCGTTGTACTTCTTTCATTTATTAAGGCTTTAAAGTATTCAAATGAGAAAAAAGTGAATGCTTCACTTTGGGTAAAAATATATTTTAATGTATCACCTAATGAATCAAAAATTGTCATATCTGTAATGCTATTGGTGTGGAGTAGTAACACAGGACACAAAAGCACAAAATAATAAAGTAGCTAAACATAGTCAAATTTTATTAATGATTTGTAAATGGCATCTTAAATTGTCTGTACTCAGTACTTTATCCTCCTGTATTTTAGTGGGATGAGGTGGTTTAAACATATTATAGATGACTGATATGTAATTACTGGTATAAAAAATTTTGCAGTAGACGTTGATTGTAAAATTCATAAGTTGATAACATGTAATATACAAATGGCCACAAAAATGTAAGGATATAGGAAGGGATGACCGCCATCCCAGGAGATTTCAATTAGAAAGTTTTAGGATGTTACTATTAAACTGTTTCTTTTATTGTATACCATATAGAATTACTTCAAAAAGAATTTAGACTGCAAAAAGATGTTGTGATATTAGATCAATAATATAAGAAAATGAAATCTACCATAAAAAGATATTTTCTCTAATTCTCCAAGGCAGATATTTTAAAAGGAGAAGAGGAATCAAAGTAGTTTTTGAAGTTTCACCAAAAATAAATTGAAGAGTCTTGGGATTTGAAGGACAAGGATTGGGAACATTCATGTAACTTAGCAACAAGAAAAATACAATAGTTCTTTCAGAGTTTAGAAATAAAAGCTTCTCCAAGAGTAAAATTGTATATAAAGACAAAACAGGCACAGCCTTATTTAAAAAGGTAAAAATGGTTTTACTGTGTCATCAGAAGAGTTATACTTTGTAGCTTTTTTTTTTTTTTTTTTTTTTGAGACTGCTGGAATATGTCTTGCAGGAGAGAGGTTTCCAGAATGAGTCTAACGTTGAACTCAATAGAGGGCAGGGAGAGCCATCTGGCTGCAGTTTATCTTTTCTCTTAATGGAAAACTTAATGTTTCTGATGCTCCTGGCACATAGAGAAACAAACTTTAGAATTTACTCTGCCAATAGGACTTTTAGCAGATGTTACTTCATTTGTTAAGTTGACAGCTTGTTTGCTTACACCTCCTCATGTGGCTGTTGTTTTCACAGTGAATTTCGGGAGTTTGAGAATGGCTCCATCTGTGTGGAGTGTGACCCCCAGTGTGAGAAGATGGAAGATGGCCTCCTCACATGCCATGGACCGGTAAGCCTGAAGACATCTGTGGTGTGTTGGCTTATTTAGTATCATGTATGAATGTTTGTTATTATTTTATCATTTATTCATCCATTCGATAGCTACTTATAGGATGCCATGGGAAAACATGTTTATCTGCCTACAAGAGGCTTAAAGTTTAGTAGCAGAGATAAAATAGTTACAAAGTCAATGTCATACATATTTATTCTCCAGACATAATAGTTAAATGGAATTATAAGATATGGAGTAGTCCTGGACTGTTGCGCAGTATAGAAAAGAAAAATTAGATTGAAGCATAATCACTAACATAATAAAAATATTTATAAATTGTTATAGAAACACAAATGAAGGAAAAACTAATTCTGTCTTTGGGATGGAAATTGAGACATCAAGATAGGCTATAGAGAAGTGATGCTTGAGCTATGCTTTGAAGAATAATCTGGAAAGAAGAAACATAAACATATGCAAATGTAGAAGTTCATGTTGTATTTGAGGAAAGCTATCACACATTTTTATATGCATTTAATCCTTTAACTATTGTGGCAGTGTGAAAGACAGTGGAAAGAAGGAGACAAGTACTCATAAACTAAAATCTAAAGCAGTGCAATAAATACTACGGCAGAGGGAAGAATTGAGCTATGAGAATCCAAGGAGGGGTTATAGGATTAGGAAAGTTCTCATGGACGAGGTCTCATTTACATAGTTTGGAGTTAGCCTCAGAGAGAAAATTATAATTATTTTTTAGACCTCTCTTTGGTTTCCATCATTGGAGTTTTTCTTAATAATGAGATCAGTATAAATTTTTCATTCCTAAGTATCATTTTCATCCTTCTTTAGACACATTTCCAGTTTATGTGTGTTATTGAATCGTCTCTCAGTGGATAATTTGAGACCAACATTTGTGCATAGACAAGAGCTTCACATTGCTCTGTACGATTTCATTGGAAATTTAAATAGTATTAATTTTTATACCAGAATGCTTATTCAGCGCTTAATTAGCTTAGAAAAAAAATATATATCATTGAGCCCTCCAAACTTCCATTAGGCCCCAATGAGCTGCTCTGGAACTTTATCTAAAGAAAGATGTGGGAAAGTTGGCCAGTTCAGAGGACTACCACAAGGATGATTAGCTTGGAAAATTAGACCTCTGAGAAAAAGAAGTGGTGTTGTTTGGTGTGAAGAACCAAAGTGTAAAAGGCAATTTAATATGTAACAATCTCCAAGTAAGTATGCAAAGGGCATTTGCAGCTATTTTCTTTCTCCATTATGGACAGTCATGAAAAATGCAATTAACTGACAGTGTGAGAAATATGAATTCTGTAAAGAATGTCATGAAACACAGGGAAGTGAATTTCTGCCTTGGCTTGTTAAGGCAGGTTGAGATATCTGTATAAGTCTTTAAAAACGAACATATTTAGGTAACTTCTTGACTATTAATCATGGAATGAAAAAATCTCTTTCTGAGAGACTGAAACTTTTCAAAATGTATAATTAAAATAATCAAGGATTTGGCCGTCTCATCTGAATAGGCTGGGAATCATCATAGGCCTCTAGATCCAATCATAATATATATTAGACATAGCTTTACAGAAACACTTTTCAAAAAATTATGAGCAACTGCCAAAACTTGCCTAATGTTTCATTTGTGAATCACTACAGGTGACACTGCACTGATATTTCCTATAAATTTCTGATTACAATTTTCTAGATTAGTTTTTTTTCTTCACACATGTAATTTCCTATTTCTTTCTCTTAACCTTTTTGGTTTGAGCAAGGCTTTAAGAAACATCTTATTCATTTATTCAGCAAATATTATTTAGTACCTACTTTGTGCCAGGCTTCATGAGCATACATATTGTTAGGTTTTTAAATATTTGAAAATTCAAACACTAATATTCAAAATTATTTCTCAAAAATTAAGAAGTTGCATTATTTGCATATTTTAATTTTTTCACATTATCTTTTCTTCATCTATTGTATACTGTATAATGAAAATACATTCAAGTAATAATATTTTGGCCTTTCTTGCAATTGTGACTTTTCAGAAAAATCAAATATATTTATGAACTAATACTTTTAGTTCACCTAATCCTATAGACAAAAAACTAATCTGCTTAAATGTAGCATAATAAGACACCATATTTTTTTCTAATTTCATGAAAAAAATCCCGTGTATGAAAACTTGATGTTCGCTTACCATCTGTAGCAAAGTCTAACCTTCACTAAGGAGAGACTTCAATAACTGTGCCTTCAGTGTGCCTTTATTAGTTTTCAGGTGTGAAAAAATTCAATGACCACTTTACCTATGAATCAAGTCAGAATTAATCTGACCATCTTGGATCATATTTATATTCATGATTTAACACACATTACTGAGGGCCTTTTGTGAGCTAGTTCTGTGCTAGGTATTTTCACCTACATTTTATTTTATTGTCTTGTAGGTATTACTCCCATTTTTCCAATGAGGAAATAATCTCAGAGATGTTAAATGAATTGCTCAATGTAGTTAAATGAATTGTTCTGTAGTATTGAGACCTTTGGAATCACAATTTTACCTTCCAGTCTCAGTGTGCTTATCAGTTCCATGCTTTTTCTCTTCTTCATGATGCCTCCTGTTGCATAAAATTATGCTAGTGAATAACTCATTCATTAATTTCTCCTTATTTGTGGGTTTTTGCAGTTTCTTTATTCATTTTTCCTCAAAAAACTTGAGATTGTTATAAAAATATACATTTTTAAAACTCTAAAAGTTGATTTCTAAAATTATTTATAGTTAAACAATCAGTAATCTTTGAATGCTAAGCGGGTAAGAACACGATGTCTTTCAGTAATGGTGTCCGAAAAACTCGCATGGCTGAGCTCAACCAGTGGCCCAAACATTGTTCCCACTATGGCTTGGTTTCTTTCAACCCTTAGCGATTCATATTAGGTTTTTGCCTGTTTCTGGGCCCACATGTTAATGACCGCAACTAGAGTCAGAGATGGTTTTGTGTGCCAGATAACAGTCATTTATCATTTAAGATATCCAAGAGGTTCTGGAAGCTTCTTCATTAGACTGGCATTTTGATGAAATTGAGGAAGAAGTCATCAAAGCCACTTGGAAATCCCATTCCTGATCTTATGATATATTCTGTTGAAATCACATTTTTTGATCTATGAATATTTCCCCAATGACAAAAACTGATATATACTTATGTTTACCAAACACTGTTACATCTGAAGCATGCTATCACTTTCTCCCTTTAAAATATAAAAAAATTTAACCAATAATGATTAGAAAGTTACTCCAAAAGTCAGCACGTCAGTAGGATATGAAACTGTGACTCAACCATAGAAGTTCTGACTCCAAATTTCTCATACATCTCAGTTCACTTTTGTCCCCCAGGAAACAATGTCTTCAGTGCAATAGGGATAAAATGCTTTCAGGGACTATGACAGCTATAAGTAAAATGAGATAATATAATCCTTCTTAAAAATGACAGAAATCTAGGGTAATCTTGAAAGGGATAGATTGGAAATAAAAGAAGGCCTTTGCACTTATGTCCTTGTCTGTCCACACTTGGTCTTCTATATTTTATTTAATTTTTCATAATTTTATTCACTCTGCTTTACTTTCATTACTTTTATGCAGTCCTATCCAGAAGGGTATAGGAGGAAATATGAGAAGAAAGACAAGCCTGGGAAATCAGACCGTTTCAGGAGACCAAAACTTAGGCTAGAGAGGCAGCAAAAGAAGAGAAAAAATAGTAAGGGAACTGATTTTGAAATACATTCCTATAAAAGTGAAAAAGCTGTTAAATTTAGGTTAATAAAATTTGTGCTGCTATAACAAATAACTTCCATATTGCAGTAGCTTACATAAATAAGTTTAAGTTCTTTTTTTTCATATAAAGTACATAGTTGTTTTTTGCTTGTTTTCTTTTTTTTTTTTTGAGACGGAGTCTCACTCTATCGCCCAGACTGTAGTGCAGTGGCGTGGTCTCAGCTCACTACAACCTCTGCTTCCTGGGCACAAATGAGTCTCATGCCTCAGCCTCCTGAGTAGCTGGGTTTACAGACACGTGCCACCATGCCTGGCTAATTTTTATATTTTTTGTAGTGATGGGGTTTCACCATGTTGCCCAGGTTGGTCTTGAACTGCTGGCCTCAAGTGATCTGCCCACCTAGGCCTCCCAAAGTGCTGGGATTAAAGATGTGAGCCACCACACCCGTCCATCTTGTAAAGTACACTGGAAATCTGGGAAATGTTCTAAGGCAGCTCCCCTCCCTGTTATGGTCTACCATTCGGGGATGCTTTAAATTTATGGCACTTCCACTTCTACATGGGGTCTGTGAGTCATGGCACCAGAGAGAGAAGGCTGGAGACTTAAGCACTAGTTATCTCATAATCACCTCTAGTTATATTTCATTGTCCAAATTAAGCCATATCTTATCTCTGGTGGGAGGAGAATTATAATCTTCTCATGTGACTGGAATAGAAGATAACTGGTCACTGGTGAATAATAAATTTATCTTTTACAGTAGCTACCAGAGAAAAACATCAATGACGACTCAAAAAAAAAGTCATGCTTCTATAAGGATTCAACCTATCCTTTAGTTGTCTGTCTAGATTATTGACTCCAGAGGTAGCTTAGAATTAGGGATAAGGAAGAATATTGCCTTGACCTTCATTTTCTATTATTGCATTGATCAATTCATTTATTGTGCCTCGGTTCTTAAAGCCTTTGGGAATATAATGAAAAAAGAGTAAACATTAGACACAGGTATATTTCTTTAAGTCTCTTTATTATGGAAATGAGATAGGGAATCAGTATGTTTCTTTTTCTGAGATTTGCCAGGACATTTTTAGTTATGTCAGCCTGGGACATTAGGTTTTCTATCATGATAATACAATCAAATACAGTCACGCACTCCATAACGACATTTCAGTTAGTGATGGACATAACGCAATGGCGTTCCCGTAAAATTATAATATCATGCCTTTACTGTACCCTTTCTACATTTAGATATGTTTAGATACACACATGCTTATTATTGTATTACTATCGCCTACAATATTCAGTACAGTAACATGCTGTGCAGTTTGTAGTCCAGGAGCAAAAGGCTATACCATATGGCCTAGGTATGAAGTAGGCTACACCATACAGGTTTGCGTAGGTACACTATGTGATATCTGCGCAATGATGAAATCACCTAATGATGCATTGCTCAGAATATATTCCGGTCATTAAGTGTCACATGACTATAGTTAAAAGATGCCTAAAAAACAAAGAACAAAAAGTTATTTATCTCATTACAGTATACTTAAAGATTAAATATGAACTTGATTTTACTTTTATAACTTTATATCTTTTGACTTCACCTGGACATGATTTTACATTGTAAGAAAAATACGTTTACATTACTTAGAAGAATAATTCCTAATTCTTAATTCAGACTCTGCCTAATTTACTCATTGTAAGTTTTATTCTGTGTGCTGCAAGAAGACATCAGCATGTCTCTTGTCTTGTACAATAAGTCATGGTACTGAGCATACTTGCACAGTAAATGATTCTGTGTAATAGACAATATTACGTGCCTAAGTACCCATAAGCAGGTGTTAAAATTGGAAGGATGTGAAGTATTCTTTTTTGGGAAGAAATAAGAAGTTACCATTAGCAAACTCCTCAAGTGGAATCAGGATTAGGTTTTATAGGCTTTTTTTTTTTTTTCAAGCTCTGAGCCTCACATCAAAATAGTGAAATGGACAAGTGCTTGATTGAGCCCCACTCAGGATTTCCTGAAAGCTCTTCCTGATTACTTTTTCTTCTTTACACTTCTATTCTTCATTCATATGCCTCCATTTTTAAATTGTAAAATATCATATTTCTCGATTTTCTGATGCCTTAAGTAACCAATTTGTAATATCTGGCTGCTCTTGGATGAACATTTGTGTAGGACAAGCTCTCCCCACCTGCAGCCCATTGGCCACATGCAGCCCAGGACAGCTTTGAGTGTGACCCACCACAAATTCATAAACTTTCTTAAAACACTATGAGTTTTTTTGCAATTTTTTTTTTTTTTTTTTGGCTCATCAGCTGTCATTAGTGTTGGTGTATTTTATGTGTGGCCCAAGACAATTCTTCTTCCAATGTGGCCCAGGGAAGCCAAAACATTGGACACTCCTGGTTTAGGATATAAGGTACTCCCGTTATCTTTACAATCCCTACCTAATATCCAGTTCTTTATAACTTAGTGTTAACTCCTGACTGCCAAATTCTCATTGTTTATAACTACAAGTGTGATAGAATTGTCTCTCTGTATACTTACTATATCTTATTTATTTAAGTTGTTTTCAACGTGAACTGTAATGATTGTTGAACCCTACGGACATAGCCAGATTTTAGGGAGAAATGGGTCAGGGGAAGAAGTTCCAAAGGGGAGTGGTCAAAGAGGAGAGGTATTTTAAGACAATATGGTGTCCAAAAAGGAGATGCAAAAGTACATTTCAGGTAGCTGTTGTCCACAACAGCTGAATGTATGAAAGCATCGGGGATGTCTTTTAAGAAAGATAGCATTTACCAAAGTGTTCTAAATTTTCTTTGCTCTGACGATATACTCATTTCTAGTATGTTTTCTATCCATTATACCAGATCCAAATCAGTTTGTATTCTATAAAATTCATATATGTTTTAGTTTTAACATCTTAATATTGTCATGACTTTTAGATATATTTTCATATCGTTATCACTTATTAACATTCTATATATTAGAAAGTTAATGTATATTATAAACATAAATATATAGAGTGAGTTTGTTATATTTGCATTTATTATACTCATATTTATATTATCTTCATCCTTGGATAAGTTTCTTCATGGAGCCTTTGTTTGTATGTATTTGCTTTATTATTATGGACTGTTTTGCTCATCAAAATGTGCATTTATATGGCTTTCAGTATTGTTCTGTGATTTACTAAAATCCCTATAAATAGACATAATATGACTTTTAGTGTTTTCACAGTGGATATGAAATAAACAAAAATCTAGGAATCATTTTTATTCACCTAAACTGCCTAATTCCTGATAATGTTATCATAATAAATTTTAAAATTCATTTTATAAATAAAGTCATTGTACAACCAAAGGAAAGTTTACATCCTACTCTTATATGAAATTCAGTTTTAGTTAATTTCTATTATATCCCTTTTCTCATTAACTATTTAGTAAAAGTATTCACATATTCCCAGTGATGGTGATGAACTACCTCTAGGGAAAATGTGTTTTACTAAAAATTGCTGCACTATAATATTGCCAGAAATAAATCACAAGAAGAAAATACTGACATCCTTTTGAGAAAGTCATTGGACAATTTTGCTGATCGAATTAAGTCACATTAGAGTCATGACATGGAAATCAGTTGGCCCAGGAACTGCTTATGTCGACAAGGAAAATATTTCAAGAACAAATATATTATTATAGTGTTTTCACACATACAGGGTATCAAAACTGAACTTGACGGATCTTCTTTGCACTGTTTGTACTACAAAAATTACATCCACATTTGTACTGCTGGAAATGTTCTCCAATTCTCTTAGAGGAAGATTTGCCACCTACTGAAGTCTCAGTAACTAAACCACATGAATACATTCCAGAGGAAATGACACCATTTTTCTTTCTTCTTTTTTTTTTCTTTTTCACATTTCAGGGTCCTGACAACTGTACAAAGTGCTCTCATTTTAAAGATGGCCCAAACTGTGTGGAAAAATGTCCAGATGGCTTACAGGGGGCAAACAGTTTCATTTTCAAGTATGCTGATCCGGATCGGGAGTGCCACCCATGCCATCCAAACTGCACCCAAGGGTAAGCATCCTTGCTGGCCAAGGGCTCACCTGGTATGTGTTATCCACATGTATCTTTATCCCTGGTATCTCTGAAATGTATACCATTCTCATAGAACTCTACTAATCCTTATATTTAAAATGCTGATTTTAAGAGAAATACTAAGAGAATGATTTAAGGAATCAACTTTGTACACCCTTAAATATTTCTGCTTAGCTTTTACCTATAACCATTCTATTAACACTTTCATGAAGCTAGCTAGTGTCAGGTATACTTTGGATACAGTTTAGAAATTCTTCCGAATTATATTGGAGATTCAAGATCTCAGAAAAGATAGGACAGTAATCATGCTTTTGAGGTTTGTGTTTATCAAATCTTTAACAGAAGTTTTCTATTTCTGTTTCTTTGTTGTCACAATAAGCTTAAGGTGAGGATATTTCTCTTTGATAAATACTACCTTAAATTACCCCTTCAAAAAATATGAACAAAGGTAACAATGGCAGGGAAAAAGGGAACCTAGTGATACGTATATTTAAAAAATAACAAGTACATTTTGTGATAGTAACCTTGTTACAAGTAATCCTTTAGCCTTGAATTTCTTTGACTGATATAGGGCAATCTGAAGCTTGGTAAATTTTTTTTTCTGTTTTTCAAAAGAATACATTGTGCAATGAATAATAATTAGATTACCTTTGATATTGATAACAGTTGAATAACAAAGACACATTACAGAAAGAAGAAAAGCACTGAACTGTAAAAGAAATAATGTCATTCATCTAACAAATTCCAACAACTATTTCTTAAGAGACAACAAATCTATTTTAGTAAGGATTTTTCCTTTTCATTCCTCCGGAAGGTGAATAATTTGTAATTGAAAGCAGTGTTACATTTGCCATCCTCCTACTGCCCATAAAGCCTTTTCTCCATTGTGAATGCCTATAGGCATGTGCACATACACATATAAACACACACACACAGACACATACAGACACACACACACACACACACACATTTGTAGTTGAGAATCAGCTTGGGTACTTTATATCTGGCAGGAAAGTGTGAGATTCCATAAAGAGATTTTCTGCCAGATTAAGCGATAGCTGTTAGGGGATACTGAAGAAGTTAAGCAAGCGACATCATTTCCTGCCAAGAAAACATCAATTTGCAGATGTTGCTACAATTTCCTGCAGGTCAAGACATAAGCTTAACTCACTCTGTGAAGTGGCAGATCCTCAAAAGGTAAAGTAATATTCTGCCATTCAAATTCAAATTCGCCTTGAAAGTGGTAATTGCCAATTCATTGGTTCACATATAAGCACGTATACATTTAGGGTACTGAAATAGTCACATAGACACTTTGCTTCAAGGAAACTAGAGGTAATAAACTGCTCCCCTTGTGAGTTTTTGGCACACTTGAGTTAAGAGTATTTCACAAAAAAAACAACTGGTTCTGCCGGAGCAGAAGAAAGAGTTAGCAACAGAAAGAGAAAACTTTGCCTGCTAAAATCATCCACAAGAGAATTTTATTGTTTTGCAGCTAAAATTAAACCAGTAAATTATTCAATATAATGTTGATGTCAACAGCTGTTGCCATTCAAAATGAGACCTTTTGCTGTTTTTGCAAATCTAATTACAATGAGGCCATTAGGGAAATGAAAGTGAGATCGCAGAGCCATAGTCTGGATGCATGGCTGGTGTGTCTTCCTCTCTGCCCTTTTAAATCATTATTATCTAATAATAATAAACATATATAGTGGGGGAAGTAGAAATATGAGGCAATGAAAAGAGATTAGTTTATGGTAGCAACAAAATCTGGATCTCAGTCAAAAGGAAGGATGAAGGTGTAATGGGGAAGAAATCTCACCAGAGCATTTGGGAACTCCAAGTGAACAGAAAAAAAGACGCCTTTAGCAATTTGCAGCTGCAGAATTAAGTTGAGACAGAATTTGAATATTGTACTCCCTGGCATCTTCCAAGGTAAATGCATTCTCTAATGACTGACTTAATCCTGAAGGATTTTTGTCTCTGTTTTCATTTAGCTTTCTGCCATCCTGTTTTTAAAATATCTTCTATATTGTCCAGATTCGCTCACTTCATAAAAATGCTGTGGTTCTAGTCCCACAGTATTCTAGTCCCAGGAATTCCCAAAGGATGTGATTCCTAAATTCCTAAATCCTCATATATACTCTATTGCAGTGCAACATTGTGCTTTGAGATATTTTACTGAAGCAATAAGGTGTTCTGTGCAGTCAGTCCCTTCTTACCAAATTGAGCATATAGAGATATGATATTTCCTAGGAAAACCACAGGGGCAGTGAGGATGATGGAGCAAGTGACTATTTTTATTCCTAACCACACATAATAATCAACGTATCAATAAGTGTGAGCTCACCAGGCCAGTTCTACTTTGGAAAACAGCTTTTCTTTTATATGCCTATATGATGTCAGATAATTCAAGAACCAGATTAATGAAAATAATCTTTCAAATCACATTTTTTAGAATTAAAGTTCTTACTTTGAATACTGTTTAATGATTTTTCTGAAAATAAAGTTATCTGTGTCATACTTTAAAAGCACTTTTACCACTCTAAAAGTACATTAAATATAATGGCTCTAACAAGCTCTCTAGACACTTAAAATAGGTCATCTATTTAGTCCTTATCAGAAGATTCTCACTAATATCCATGGAAACAACAAGTTTGTCTCTTCTTACCTTGACTATAGAATTTTTATTTTAACAATCTTTTCTTAGTTTATTCACTCTTCAAGTTTGTTATATTGGATATCTGCTCTGCATCACATACAGTGATAGGAAAATTCAGAAATGAACAAGACACAGCTTCTGACCTCAATGAGCTCACAGTCCAGTAAATTTATATTATTTAATTTATATCCTCTGTTAGAGACCAGACCCTTCTCCACAGTATTTTGAAATGATGAGCAAGAATTTAAAACTTAGGAATGATGTTCAGATTTGAAATTAGCAAGATAGAATTTTTTTAAAGATTTGTAAACTTAACTAATGTAATTAAATTGTGGTGACGGCAAGGATGATTGTTTCCTCACTAACATCACTTGAGTATGTGCTCATTTAATGTCAGTTTAACTTAGGTTTTGTATCAAACCAAACCTGCATTTTAGACTTGGAATGAAATGGTTATTTTATGGAGCATCTTTTTAAAAATCTTATTGCATGTTTTTGTTGATATTAGAATAATGATTTTATATTATTAAATGTCACATGTACCTTAATCTTTTTATCAATTTTTTAAAAATTCTTAAACTGATATAATGAAAGAATTTTTATTCATCAAGAGAAGGAAAGAAGGGCTGCTTGTGGAAGTTTTGTCTATAATCTTTTAATGGAAAATTTTTTAAATTTCCTTCATTTTCATTTCAAAATTTAAAGATTTTATCAAAATATCTAAACTATGTTGGTTAAATGAGTACATCAAGGAACTTATAAGTCATTATGTACTAACAAAGGTTAAACACAGTTTAATATTCAGAACTTTAGATATTGTTTTGGAATTTGTTAATTAGACATGTTGTGTTTTATTTTTCTAATTTTCTGTAAGTATTCTACTTTGAAACTTTTTTTTATAATTCTATTATTCTAGATTTTGATTCAGTTATTTATTTGTGATTTTGGCTCTTCAAAAGTTTAGTGTTTCTGTTGTTCTATGATCTTGCCGAATGGATGCAAATTACATTTTCTAATTAGTTGCTTACAGAAAATACAAAGAGTTGAAAAACAATATACATATTTTAGTTTTCAGCGGCTTGTATTTAGAAAGAATGGTGCCACTTCAGTCATACTCTTATTTTTCTTTGTCTTTCATTTTTTTCTTTCATTCTCAGTTTAAAAATAGGTTTGAATCTCAAATATCCTACACAATCCCCTCAACAACTTTTCTTGACCCTGCATCCTGCTCCCTCAGTCTCTCCCCACCATTTTCCCCTGCCTCTATTTTTCTCTCTCCAATTTGCTTCTCAATTCACAAAAACCTAAATTCTAGTGACCATGACAATGACAAGTAAAATTATCTTAAGAGTTATTTTACCAGACTTCTCTGCCTTTCGCACTGATGATCACCCCCTCTTTCTTGAAGTTCTTTTCCGATTTGACTTCCATGAGACTACAGTTGATTGGTTTTACTCAATTATATTTTCCCACGCTTCCGGCACAAAGAACTCATCTTATGTCATATACTGTTGGGGTTCCTTGGGTTTCCATCTTCAGCCTCTGCTTTTCTCACTTTTTATATCTTCTTTAGCCATCTATTCATTTACATGGTTTCAACTTTCTCCTACATGCTATTTCAAGACTGATCATTATACTCATGCCTTCTTTCCCCCTTAGCCACTCATCTTTCCAACTGCTGATAAACATTTCTACCTAGATGTAGGACAACCATACTAAACTCTAGATACACGAAACTGAAATTATCAACTCCTCATCCCCTAACACATACAGGAAGAAAGATATTCATCTTCTTGGATTCTCTCAGTGATGGTACCACTATTAGCAAAGCTAGACACGTAAGTCTTCTTTAACTCCTTTCATCATTTCACTTTCATGAAATCAGGAATCAACTGCTCTTTTTTATTCCCTCTATCTTTTGAGGTATTTCTTGAATCTGTTCTTCTGCCTCCATCACAGTTACCATTTCCCTAGTTTAGTCCATCATCTCTTACATGGACTAAAGTAGTCTTTGTGCCAAATGAGTCAGCCTGGCTGCCAGCTGACTAGTGTCCACAGGACAAGGAGATTTACTGAAAATACTAATCTAGTAACTTCACTACTTCTTTAAAGCCCTACAGTGATTTTCTATTGATTGTTACTAAGCAAATATTTCTCAAAATCTGGCTCCCACCTAATGTTCTAACTTCTTTTTTCCCCTCTTCGTATTGCCTCATATTTTGCTCTCCAACTGCTAAGAATTATTTGTAGTTGTTTTGCATATACAATACATTTCTTCAGGTCTGTGCTTTTGCTCCTGCAGAAACCACTGCCACCCCAGCCCCAGCTCACAGCACTATAAATTTCAGCTTCTTACCTCCCCCAAGAGGGTTATCATGCCCTTCTAGGGTGGCTGTAGGTGTCCGCCCTCCACACTACCCTGAACCACTTTTTCATGTTTCTTATTACATTTATCACATTATTCAATACACATCTGTTTATGCATCTGTCTCCTTCATTAAATTCGTAGCTCATTGAGAATAGAAAAATGTCTAATTCATCTTTTTTTCTCCCTCTAGCTCCTAGAATACTAGGAACACTTAGTAGACATGTAACACAGGGCTTTTTTTAATGAATGAGTATCTTTCATATTCACACTTTTCCCTCAAGTTAAATTTTAGTTTTGAATTTTTTTAATCTTTCAAGGGTTATTATAAAGATGGATTGCAAACTAGCCATGGCTTTTTAGATTCTTACTTGGAACTAATAAGCAGACTTTTAATTTTACAAAATGATAATATGGTATAAAAATAATTTTCAAGAAGATAGAGCAGGAACTTAGAAAAACACAAGTTCTTAGATAGAGCAGGAACTTAGAAAAACACAAGTTCTTTGGAATATAATGAAAAGAAAACTATATAAGACAAGTTGGAAGCTTTTATAGTAGTTAATTTTCCATTTTTAGAAATGATTTTGACTATAGAATATATATAATACCAATTTAATGCTATGTACTCTAGTTTTTTTCCTTTTTAGTTGCTTTTTAAAAGACTTTTCATACAGGTGTATTCTCTCTATTTCTATAGGTTAAAATTTGTCTGTGCTACTCCAAACAAAAACCAAAATCAATTTTTCAGCTAGCAGGAATGTTATAACAAATGTTTATGAGGCACAGAGATAAGTGACTTAATTGGTATTATAGGTATATTATATTAGTTCACCAATGTTTAGACTTATTTAAATATATAAAGGATAGACTGGCCTTATACATTGGCACCTTTTTACATCATTATATGATCATCCTATATTCAGCTTCTTCTTCAAATCTGAAAATTAAAAGTTTGGAAATATATGTAATATTTATTACCAGCAAAATCAGGCACTTCTATAAATCATAACTATAAAAAGGATCTTGATAATGTTCTGGAGCTATATGTCTTTGATGGGAGAAAAGGAAAAGAAAAAGAGTTCAAGTATATTGGAAGATGAAAGAAATAATATTTCTATATTGGTTCAAAATGAAATTCTAGGGACTGTACATTAGAATTCTGTGTACTTATGTAATTCCCTTTAAATGTTAGTCTCAGTGTATTCTTTACTTACCTGGGTCTCAAAGGTAATTCGTTTCCTAACATAGTATTTATTTATCTGTTATTGTTTGAGTTCATTATTACAGTAGTTTAAAAACTTGTTTTTGTTTGCCTGTTATGGCATTGCTATTTTAAAAGAGAGTGTCAAGATAAACCACAGTATGGTGAAACCAGTTGATTTTCTTTTAAAATAAATTCATATTTAAGATAAGTATCTTTTAAAGACAGGCACAACCAAGAACCAGAATAATGTGATTATGTAAAGTATCCATGAGAATAGCATTAAAGCATGTTGACTCATTTTCTGCCAAAATCAATCTTTAATAAGCATTGAGCATCAGGTTATTATATTATATTGAATGGCTCATGGTTTTCTTATTTTTTTTTATTTAAACTTAAGGCCTTTAAGAAGAAACCATACACATGAAAACAATTATAGTCATTGAAATATCAACCTGTTTGTTGAGACATGTAATCATGTATGATGCATATCAACTGAAAGTATTAGAAGTGAGCTGTGCATTTGGAAGTTATTCACAGAACCAATGTAAAATTTCCTTTTCTTTGGGCATTTCTTTGCATCCCACTTGGTTGATAATGGCAATTCATTTCTGTATATTCATCAAGCAAAAATCTTCCTGGCTTGAAATTCATTGTGTTCCAAAATAGTCTAATAGTTATAAGAATTTGAGACAATCAATATTTATTTTACTGATTTTTTAAATGACTAATTTTTTTCCCCTTGTATTTTTTTAAATTTGCATTTTCTGCAGGTGCATAGGCTCAAGTATTGAAGACTGCATCGGCCTGATGGATAGGTACTTGGTGTGCTTGCTTCCCATGTTCTTCCTCCAAGGCTCCATGTGTGAGCACTGGTGCATGTGTGTGCATGTCACTGTGGATGGAGAATGATGTTTTCTGTTCTGTAATTGCCTGCAGGTGTAACGGTCCCACTAGTCATGACTGCATTTACTACCCATGGACGGGCCATTCCACTTTACCACAACATGCTAGGTAACATCTACCATGTTTCCATTTTGTCGCTCAAATCCTTTCCTAGTTATCATGAACAAAAAGTACTAACCAGTTGGGTTAAATTTATAATATATTATAACTCATAATATATCAAATTAGAAAGTTTTGAAAGAGGCATAAAACACTTTCCTTCTCAAGCCAACTTTCTTACTTCTTTTTCCTTCATTCATTGTGATACAAGAGTCCCAGTTAGTAACACCATTGATTTCTATTTTTTTATTTTTTATTTTTATTTTTGGAGTCTGAGTCTCACTCTGTTGCCCAGGCTGGAGTGCAATGGCATGATCTGGGCTCACTGCAACCTCCACCTCCCGGGTTCAAGTGATTCTCCTGCCTCAGCCTCCCGAATAGCTGGGATTACAGGTGCCCACCACCATGCCTGGCTAATTTTTGTATTTTTAGTAGAGATGGGTTTTCACAATATTGGCCAGGCTGGTCTTGAACTCCTGACCTCAGACAATCTGCCTGCCTCGGCCTCCCAAAGTACTGGGATTACAAGCTTGAGCCACTGTGCCCGGCCTCGATTTTTAATTTGTGTGGTCTAAACAGGATTTTGAGTTATTAATATATAACTTTAATAGAATATTTTTGCTCTTAATTCAATAGATGATTACAAAAATGTTTATAAGGAAGGAATTTGCAAAAGTTGATCTCTTTATTATTTAATTTAATTCAATTTCTGATTTTATATTATTTTTAACTGGTTGGCATATTCTCTAGGTATAAGAATTAACATAAAGGCAATATAGAAAATATTTTGTGCAGGTAAAAGTATAACTTGGGATTTAAAAACAAAACATAAGACTCATTCCCACACAAAAACCTATACACTAATGTTTGTAGTGGCTTTTTCATAATCACCCAAAACTGGAAACTACTCAAATGTTCTTCAGTTGTAACATATTTATATATTGTAACTACTATATACTATACTATATATTATAACTACTGAGCATAGAATAAAAAGGAACAAACTGCTAATACACCCAACGACATGGATGGATCTCAAATATATTACACTAAGTAGAAGAAACCAGACTTAAAAAAAATACATACTGTATGATTCCATTCACATGGCATTCTGGAAAAGGTGAAACCATCAGGACAGAAATGTTGCCAAGAGCTGGAGATCGGGGGATAAGGTTGACTGGAAAAGGGAAGGAGATAATTTGAGGAGATAATGAAACTATTCTTCTGTCTTGATCATGGTGGTGGTTGTACAAAAGCACGTGCTTATCAAAAATTGTAGAACTGTATGTTCTACTGTATATAAATTATACCTCAATAAACCTGACTTTTAAAATATCTCATAAAACATTTCCTATATAACACTACCATCTTATGTAGAGATATTTTTAGCTTTATTTATGAAACAAATTAATTACATCCTTTTAGGAGAGAGAAGGTAGTACTAAAGTTAACAAAATGGGCATTTTGGATGAAGTATTGCCTTTTAATGTAAACTCTTGTATTGAAGTGTACATAGTGTGAAAGTACACAAAACATAATTGTAAAGCTCAGTGAATTTCCAAAAATGAAACGTTTGTGTAGCCATTAACCAGATCAAGAAACAAGATGGCAACAGAGCCCTAGAAGCTACCTTGTACCTCATTCCAAGGATAGCCACTGTCCTGAATTGTAATACCATAGGTCAGATTGCCTGGTTTTTCACTTTATATAAATTTAGTCATACAGTTTGTATTCTATGCATCTGGCTTCTTTTGTGAAATATTATATTTATGAGATTCAAATCTGTGTCACTGAATTTGGTCATAATTTCTTCATTCATATGTTATTGCCTTTACATGTTTTTAAAATAAATATGACATCTTAATATATCATTTTTAATGAATAGAAAAATTAAATTCTAAAAAGAAAGCGAAGCATGTGCTAGAGTAAATTGATTTCTACAACAGTGGCACTGTGACACTTGGGCACAATCAAGACTAGTTAGTATAGTTATTTAGAGCAAGGTAAAATTATGAAAAAATTAGAGGGAGAGAGTGCTGAAGGCTTAAAGTATAGTTTTATAAGCCAAGGTTCATCTTAGATTGTTCCTATATTTATGAAAGAAATTTTCCTTCTTAAGACCTTGGCAGAGCAACTGCATTATCAGCTTGAACAGTTTTCACATTTGCTTTGATGATTTTCTTATAATTATGTAGTTATTCCAGTGGACTAGTTAGGGGTAATATAGTACAGTGGTTAAGTGTTCTGTCTTTAGAATCAGATTTTCTGAGTTCAGAGCCAGGCTCTACCATTTTTAGATGTGTGACTGTGGGTAAGTTCCTTAAATTATCTGAGCCTCACTTTCTTCATGCATAAAATGGGAATATTAATATAGTTCATAAATTGTAAGATTGAATGTGTCCTTAGAACAGTTCCTGGCTTAGAAATCACTCAATAAGTGTTATTATTTATTATCTTTCTGTATATCAAAAATTCTCAAACCTTGAGGGTGAGAGAACGTGGTGCTTCCCAGGGGAAGGAGAGAGGTCTCTAAAGTCACAACGGAAGCTTTGATCTGTACCTAAAGCTCTTTTGATGGGCTCCTTGAAGGAAGAGAGAGCATTTCTCTCTCTTCATCTTGAGAATCTCAATTACAATGTTGGCCACTGATACTAATTATGGTAGGTCATTGGCTGATATGTAGAGGCAGAGAAAAGGTTAAAACCACATTGATAGATCACTTATAGTCCTTAATGCTTGTAATTGAGGTTATTTAACTCAAAATCATAGTGTATCTTGTTATAGATTTAATATTTTCAAAATTTAAACAAAAGCATGATTGGAATTCTCAATACTCTTGCCTGCTTCGGTTTCCAGGACATATTCACTCTGAGATTCTAGTAATCTCAGACTAAAACACCTAATTCAGATTAGCCTTATCATAAATAGGTGACCATGGCCAGTCACTGTTTGTGGATAATACAGAAACTACAGCCCATCATTTTTAAGAAGAATCAGCTGTAGCCCACAGTATAGGTAAAAAGCAGGGGTTCCTGAATGTCTACGTTCAAATATTGGCTCTATCATGTTTTTTATCTGTAAAATGGGAATTATAATGGTCATTTTGAAACTGAGAATTCTTATAACCATGAAGATTGGTGTGAAGATTAAATAACACACAATAGCCAGCATACAGCGTATGTTTATTGGTGGTACCTACTGCTCCAGTTGAAATGTTGGCATAATAATCACTTTGAAAACCTCATGAAGTTAGTAATTTACATATCAACAAGGCATTAATCCAGTAGGTTAGTGACTACAGGATTGATATATCAAAATTACTCAGGTTTTAAGCATTTCAATGTTATACCAAATTTCTAAGTATAATAATTTAAAATAATTCATAGCAATAGTTAATTGTTCCTTTTAGGACACTCTAGATATCTTTCATTAACGCCTATTTAGAACTTAAATGTAATGCAATGTGACTCCATTCTTCACTTGCATTGACTTGTCAGGATCAATTGGCTTGTGAGGGGATGTTTATAAGAAAGTTTGAAATTTACATGAAGGATTTAGCCTGGATGCTTTGCAAAAGTGTATATGATCATGGAACATTTTGATGCAGACTGGGTAAGACGTGAAAGTAACAAGTGTCTGCTTTTTCAGGTGTTCAGTATTGCAACAAATGCTTACCTCTCTAAGATGAGGTGGGTGTGTATTTCACTGAAAGCAGAGCAGTAATTTAGTAATATTTTTAAATGTCATCATAGTTTTTCAAAGCATCTGTCAATTGATTGAAATGAATCTTACATAATAGGACAAAAACTACAAATGAGAATAATTGTTTTGGGCAGGGCGCGGTGGCTCATACCTGTAATCCCAGCACTTTGGGAGGCCAAGGCGGGCGGATCACAAGGTCAGGAGATCGAGACAAGCCTGGCTAACACAGTGAAACCCCATGTCTACTAAAAATACAAAAAATTAGCCGGGCATGGTGGAACATGCCTGTAGTCCCAGCTACTCAGGAGGCTGAGGCAGGAGAATCTCTTGAACCTGGGAGGCAGAGGTTACAGTGAGCCGAGGTCATGTCACTACACTCCAGCCTGGGCGATAGAGCGAGATACTGTCCCCCGCAATCCCCCCAAAAAAAGAAAATAATTGTTTTGAGTTTCTTAAACCATATTTTAACTGGCAGATTATCCAAATGTCTAGTTTATTTTTAGTCACAGAAAATTACATTGAGCATGTCAATGTGGCCATTTCAAAATATTTAGTGTTCATATTCCCTCCACCCCATTATACCGTATTCTGTTTCCTAAACCAGCGGGGCAGGTGTGGGGGGGCGGGTGCGGGGGGAGATTTAAATGAAAGCAGGTGAAATGTTTCCAGTCTTGATCAACTTTCATTTTCTAAGCAATGTTATTCTTTCCCAAGCCTACAATTTATGAGTTGGTTTCCACACTCCATTTATATTATAGGCTGCTGCTGGAATTTCTTTCAGGAAGATTGGATAAGATAGAATAGAATTTCTTTTTTACCTTTAGTCTCCTAGAATATGCTGCTTATAATGAAAATAATACTTGATGTTTTAGAATCTCTCCCTACTTCCCTTATCTGAATTAAGTGCCTTAAAAATAGTATTTGCCTTTGGTGGTTTTCCTTTTCCATCAAGAATCCTATAAAAACATATGTTTAGCAAGTTTTTTTCATTCTTTTCTGTATATTATTTGTTTTAGCTTGCATACGTGCTATTTTCATATAGATTCTGATGGAATAGAATATTTGATTCTAATCCATTTTAGATTCTTTGTCAAATATATATCCAACAGTTTGTTTGTTTGTTTGTTTATTTCTTTTAATCTCAGTCTCCTATTCTATTAGGGCTGAAATTTGTTAATCTCAATAAGTTAAGTTTCTATTGGCAAAAGATTTCTTTATGTTAGTTAGCAGTCCACGTGTTAACTGACTAATAACTCTTCAAATTTGTGAAATCATTAAAACAGCTAGATATCAAGCATTTTTATCTAGCTACTTGCTCCAATTCAATTATTCTAGGTGCTTCACAATATAAAGTAAAGTCATTTGACTCAGTTTAACTATCTAAATCTCCTATGGGCAGCTATTTGAAACATTTTATATTCTTGTCACATTTTAATGCCTGTGTCATACTTTTACTTTATGGTATAGTGGTTATTAAGTAAGAGGTCACATAGCAGTTTAATCCTTTAGCAGTGTGATCCATGTGTGATATATGAGAGAGATGATATGATATTCTTGGCGCCACTTTCACAATTGGCACATTTTTTTTTCCTTGTTTGTTTTGCCCCCAAGGAACTTAAGTTCATAACTCATGTCCAAATCAAACGGTCAAAATCATCCATGGATGGTTACCTTAGATGAGTGGCAGTTGTATTATGATCCTTAAGTCCAATAAATAAAAGCACACAGCCCTTTATTATAAGTCTATCCTCAGTCCACTAAGTTCTGTATATTAAATTTACTTTTGAATTAAAGAGAGTTTGAAGAGGTGAAGGAGAATGTGTGAATCTCTTCTTTTCCGCATGATTTTTGTCCCAGCTTCTCAGTACCCATAAAATACCAAGGTTATCACAGAATTATAAGGGAAGAGCAAATCGTCTCAGCTCAGTTGTTAATTACTATTCATACAGTTAAAGTGGCTACTTTAACAGAAGTATTTAGTATCACAAAGTTGCAAAGTGGCTTTTACATTGATAGCAAAATGCTCAGACATTGCTACCAAAGCTTCTAGAGACCCTAAAATGTTAACATTATGCTCAAACTCACTGAGTGACTTACAATATAATAAAATATAACTTAAAGTATAATAAACAAAACAAAACACAGTTCCACAGGTAAAATTACAGGCATGGCATAGCTGGGTTTTTTCCTTATCTTCTCACCAGGCTGAAATCAAGGTACTGTCTGACCTGTGTTCACATCTAGAGCTTGGAGTCTACTACCAAGTTCATTCAGGTTGTTGGCAGAACCAAGTTCCTTGAAGGTGTAGGACTGAGGTTCCCAAGTTATTGCTGATTCTTAGCCAGGACGACATTCGGCTCCTTGCAGCCATGTGTATTCCTTGTCATGAACCAGCCCTTCCCACCCCATCCCCACCATCTTCAAAACCCAGCAACAGTGCTTCAGATCCGTCTTATTCTTTGAATCTCCTAGATTTTGTCTCTCTGACCAGTAGACCCAGATTGAAGGCTCATGGAATTAAGTCAGGCCCTTGCTGATTGTCTTTCTATCTTCAGGTCAAGAAATTTGGGACCTTAATTACATCTGCAAAATCCTTTCACATCAGCACCTGAGTTAGAATTTAAATAAGTGGGAAAGGTATGTGTATATTTCAGTGGCTGTAATCCCGGGAGCAATTTTTGATTTCTGTCTAGCACATCTGCCTACCTTGGGGACTAGAACATATAATATTTCCAACAGTGCCATTCTTATTTTTTCTTGTCCTGAAGGAAACTTAATTATTATTCTGTGTGTCATGCAACTTTGCCATATAAATGCACCTTTACGTATGAGAGATCAATTGGTCAAACTATCTTCAAATAATGTATTATCATATTCTTGCCCTCAAAGGCCCTAGAGAAAGCAATAAGGTATTATCTTGGAACTAAAACCAGGGTTCTCTTTGTACATTTATATACTGTAAGGTAAGGTCTCAGTGTCCATGTTGGTTCCAGGTGCTCATGCTGCATTATTGTGCGGTACCTCACAAACAGAATCCTGATTAAAGTACTCCCTGGTTAATATAAAATTTATAGCCTTTTCATTAAGTCATCAGACCTGTAAGTCTCTGTCAAGATTGCTCTAGACCTGCACTGTCCAATATGGTAACCATTAGCCACATATGGCCATTAAGCACTTTCAATGCAGTTAAAGCAAATTGAGATTCTATGTAATTGTAAAAAGTACACTGGATTGTGAAGACTAGTATGAAAAAGGGAATATAAAATACCTTATTAATAATGTGTTATATCAATGACATGTTGAAATGTTAATAATATGGGTATATTGGGTAAATAAATACAATTAATTTCATCTTCTTAAATATGTCTGCTAGAATACTTTCAATCACTTATTTAGCTTGTATTATAGATCTATTGGACTGCACTGCTCCAGCCCAGTCATCATGAAACTTTGATTTAATATTCAATTTTGGTAATAGTTTTACACAAAATAAGAATAGTAGAGGGAATGATTTTGCATATTCACAGAAGAGTGTTTATTTCATCAGCTTCAATGGGTTACAGATGGGATGAGTTAGACAGATTCGAGGAAAAACATCTGTTTGCCTGAACCCATTGCATATACTTGTATATTTATATGTGCACACAGCTCTTATAAACTTCTATAGGAGAAGACTAAATTATGATAATTTGAGTCTGCATTTAGAATTCCCAATATGGCCTACTTTTAAAATTGAAAATTACTCAAAGGGTTGGAATTACATTTCATAGATCTTCTTAAATTTGTTTTATAGCCCATATTTTAATTAAAACATTGTTCAGTTTTTATAAATGAACAATACTTAACCAAAAAATTTCTTAAGTAGAGATCAAAGTTTCTGTTTTTATGCCTGGTGTATATTTAGAAAAGAGTTAAACTTACTTCACCATATAATTTAGGCATATATTGTATTAGATCCTAAGTAAGTACCTTTTTTCATGTTTTCTATCTAACTAGGGGAATATAATTAACTGAGACCCCCTTCTGTGATGTGGTTACATAAAATGATGTGTAGATATTAACTCAAATTGCTCTCTTCATGCCTTTTTCTTATTACCTCAGCACATTCCCTAATTAATCATTTTTTCATAAACATACAATTATTCTTCTATGCTGTGTATATAGGCAGGAGCTAATTAGCAGAGAATGCTTTGATTTATCAACAAAATTCTGTTACAGTGATTTCCTTCTCTGCCATCATCTACCCTTAAACCCAAAGAGGTGTAATTTCATTGTAATTTTGCAGTAACTCAGTACTAAAGAATGAATGATAAGGAAAGGGAACCTCACCTCTAATAAACTCTGAATGCTTGTAGCCATGTAATTTTTATAGCATTCTGTTCTTCTGCTCAGAGTAAAGTGTTCCATATGCTTGAGTCATTTAAGGAATAATTATAGTTGCTTTTAGTAGAGTAACATTAAAATAACAACAAAAACCTTTTACCATAAAAAGTTTACTTGTTGAGGGAAAAACACCATGTTTTTCTGAACAAAGCAAGATAAATTTACAAAGCTACTCCTTTGTTCAATCTCTGACCCCCAAATCCTAGAGCTCAAATCCCAGAGAGAATAGCTATATTGCTCTACACACCAGGAAAGAAAGGACCAAAGGGAAAACCAAAACATCAGTTTGTTATTTCTTTCTCAGAGTACTGATGCCTTTTCCAAAATCTTATATTTAGCTACGAGCTTGTTTTTGCCACCTTTAGAAAATCCTAATATGTATCTATATCAGGTATGCTACACTACGACATTTAATATTTATGACAAGCACATAAAAACAGTAGTCACTATTGCCATTCATAAATGATAAAGCAGACTTAGAGTAATTCAGCAATTTACAAAAAAATCACTCAATATCTTTCTCTCAGTTTTAATTTTTAGCTATTAAGCCTACCTCTGTATAGGATTTTATAATGCAGTTCTCACACAGAGTATTTTATCCTGGACCAATAAATTCCATGATCTAAGCATGTAATCCTATAATTGTAGATAATGTAACTTTTTAAATACATCAGATAAACTAATCTAAGACATATATGAACAAACATAGGCACGGCACAGTTTTTAAAAATATTTTCTAAAGTGAGAGTTATTTTAAAATTCTGCAGAGATTTGAAAAACAAAGCTGTGGTTTCCTATGAGAACAACTTTCACCTGTTCCTAATTGCATTAACGCTACCATCCCCAGCCTCCCTCATCAAAAGTACAAGTAAGAATTCAAATTTCATGGACGCTAAAATAAAATAAAAGACAATATAGTGCTGGACTTTGGCAGGCACTTCCTTGTTGTCACTAGATCATGCTGTAGGATTTATGGGATTGGGCAAAATTGATTGGAAGTAGTAACGATTTTAGGTGATAGGTTATGAATGTTAGATTTTGTATCATCTGGCTCCGGTTGTTTCGGTAAAAAGTGATTTCTCCCAAGAAAAATTCTTCCCACTGTTGGTACAGTCAAACATACCATATTTTATTTGTTTTTAACAGGAGAAAACAGAACAAAACACAAACCCTCCTCCATATATGTTATTTCGCAATATCCAGCCAGTAAATATTCATTGTATTTACTACATGTCAAATGTTGGCGAAGATACTGAGGAAAGAATAGAGAGAAAAATTAACGTAATTCCTAATATCATAAAATCCATTGTGTAGGGAAAGAGAAAATATTATTTAATATATATATTTATATATAATATATATAAATATATATTTAATATCATTTACCTGCATGATGATTTATTATGAGGGAAATTACAAATGAGTATGTGATATGCAGATGGTAAGAAAAGAAAAATACAACAAATGACATCTGGGTTTTTGTCCTGAGTAACTGGATAAGAATGATGTCATAAACTGAGATGGAGAAGACTCAAAAGAAAATGGAACAAATTTTATGAGGAAAATAAAAAATTGTGTTAAGGTTATAACAAATTGGAGATGTTTATTTGTTATTTGAGTGAAGATTTTGCATAGGCAAATAAATATAATACTGTGGAACTCAAGGGAGGAGTCTGGGTCATCAATCATATTTAAATTCATTACATTAAATGAGATTCCATATGTAGAAAGTGTAGATGGAAAACTGCACAAGCCTTAGAATACTCCATAATTTGTACGAGCAGAACAGAAGAGAAAGGTATAGTATGGCAAAGGAAATTGAGACAGAATGGATGGAGGTAGGAGGAAATCTGGTAAGGTGAAGCCCTGGAAGCCAAGTGAAGAAAATGTTCTAGAAGGGAGTGAGTCCATATGCTGATTGGGAAGCAAGTATTGACCTTCTAACTTAATCATTTGTTGGTAATGTAAATATTTAGTAGTATCAACGTGAATGGTTGGCTAAAACTATTGGAGTAAGTAATTAAGGAATTGGGGAGCCAGAAATTCGAGTGAATGGAGAGAAGTGTTAAGATTCAAAAAATATTTAGAACTTGAAATGTAATACCGTACTTAGTGATTAACTGGATATGAAGGAATTGGGATAAGAAACTGTTAATCATTTTTTCTAGGCTTCTGGCTTGCAAAGTTGGATGGATGGGGGTAACATTAACTGAGATTTGTCACAGTAGAAGGGTGCTAAATTAGTCATCCTGTGTTTAGTTTCAGATGTGTTGAATTTGCAGTGACTTTGACATATTCAAGTGATGCTAAATGGGAAATTTAATATACAGATATGGAAGTTTCTCCAAGTGTTGATATATTTTGAGAAATGTAGATGAGAGAGAAGAGAGAGAGACTGGGAAATAGTTTGAATGGGAATAATATCAAGAGAAAGATATTTTGAGAATGGGTGAAATTGTGAGTCTGTTTTGGAAGATTTTATAGAGTGTGAGAGGCTGGAGATACAGGAGAGAGAAGAGATTATTAATTATAACAATTCCTGAAAAAAAAAGAAGAATTAAGAGGCAAAGAAAATATGAAAGGATTAGCCTTAGAGAAGAAAAGACTCCCTCCTTCATTATTTTATTGGGAGAAAATAATTACAGGATAAAGATACAGATAAGTGTATAACTTTGGTGAGAAAAGGTTGAGTTTATGTAAAATTCTAAACTCTCTTTGAGGCTGTAGATGAAATCATCTTGCCAAACGGGAGGAGGCGTACATGTATGAGGAGAGAGATGGTCTGGAATATTAAATCCAAATATAAACTGGGCTAATTTTTGCATTTAAAATATTCTGACACTAATCCACAAATCATCAGTAATTTGCAATGTGTTCTTTACATGTCTCTAACTTGAAGGTCACCCTATTTTACTTTTGCTTGGAAAATAACAGGTTGTAGTTTGCTCTCAGTGACTCTAGACTCATTAAATTAGAAGACTGTTAAATACATAATCAGAATCTAACAGCATCCTGTATGTGTTCTGAGACATTAACAAATTTCAATACCTGTAGCGTTAATTGCAAAATGCTGATATATAACAATTACTCTAAATCACATCATTACTACAAACATCAGCAGTTGTGCAATTGTGCAGGTACTGATTACTAGTAAATCAGTACATCATGAAATATTTTTCTTATTTCAGTTTTTATATGCTTTCAAATAAGAAATTATGATGGAATTCCCTTACAAATAAAATTTCTTTGGCTTCTGATTGTACTTATGTAACTAAATTTATCTTCAAGCAATGGTTCTGGTCTTAGCAATTGGTCCCATATGCCTTTCTTTTAAATCCAAAGCAAGTAAATGTAGAATTCATCATCCTGATGGTTAAAGCTCACCAGCTCATCATATTTTAGGTATTTTTCTTTTTTCCCTCTTTCTGTTTTTTAAGGTTAATTCTTTTTTAAAATATATTTTTAATAAAATGTAAAATTACAAAAGGAATACATGCTTAGAGTATTAAATAGAAATGTATATGTTATATCTATATATTAGTCCTTCCACACATTTCTCTACATACTAATACATATGTACAATAATAAGGGTTTTTGTTTACAGATAAGGGAGCATACTCTACACATTATTCAGTAACTTACTTTACTCACTTAATAGTACTTTATGGACAGCCTTCCAGATCAACAGACATTACCCCTTTTTATGATTGCCTAGTATTCCCTAGTATCAGCTTACCACCAACTCCCTATTGAAAGATAGGCTATTCCTACGTTTTTGCCTTTTACAAATTATAAAATAAATAACATATATATGTGTGTGTATTTGGCGTTAAAAAAAGTATGTTTAGCTAGGGATTAATTAAAATACATGAAAATATTCAAGTTTCTTATTCATATATGTGAATTGCTATTCAAAAAGTCAAATAGAAAACACATTAAATATTACAGAAGTTACAACATGAGTTAAAAAACATTTGAATTATAGTGTCATTATAAAATACATAAATTTATAACAGATCATTATCTTCATACCTATTTAAAATTAGATAGGTTCCAGTAAAGTATGGCTGCAAGTATTTCACCAAAAGTTGCCAAAGACTGCATAACTTAGAAATTTCTTCTAATGAGTTTATAGTTTCATTTATGATGCCATTAATCATGTTATACAGAGATCATGATGAATAAAGAAGTTTAATTAACTTTTTCAAAGTCTGTTGATTTATTAATTGGTTTCAAGTAATCCTAAATGGTCAGTTATAGATATATGTATCTGTAATATTTCAACATCATTTATTTTTATGGAGGAATAAGAATATATATATATGTATAAACAATTCACAGGATGGCTTTGATCCTATATAGTTTTGAAATTATAAATAATATTTATAGAATAACTTAGTCATAGCAATACCTAATCCTTTTATAAAACACTAAGAATAGATTGTGAGGGCTTCTCTCTCTGTCTTTGTCTCTCTCTGTCTCTTTCTCTTTTTCTCTTTAAGTTACTGCGATGTCATTACTTGATAATAAAGGATAACTGGCATGAATTTTATGAGAAAGTACCCATTGCATATCATCTTAAATTTACACTTTTGTTCTTTAAATTCTTTTGTTTGTTTGTTTTTGACTGTTTGCAAATAGCTAAATACTAGCATACTTACTTAGTGATCCCAATAAGTACTCAAGAAGAGATGTTAGTGTTTTCCAGCAACTAACTCAGTGCCAGAGGGTGAATGTAGGACCCAGTAACTGCTATCTCTTACTCTCCTCCCCCTTGGCTCTAAGAAAAACTTAGATTTTGCATAAACTCAATTGGCATGATTGTAAGTAAAGATAAGTCATTTGCTTAGATAATTTTCTAAATGGAAAAATAAAGATATGCAATCTGAAAGCTTTAAAGACTGAAAAGAAGAAAGTCTGTAGATATACTTCATTTAGCAAACGTAAAAGGGAAGCATTATGTTTATTCCAAATTACTTTTAGATTATTTTCTTATGACCATTTATAATACAAAGAGATTTTAAAAGATCTTCTGCTGGATGTCCTTAAACAATACATAGCATTACATATGGCTGATTGTTAATAGTATACACAGTTTTAATAATAAAAAATAGACAAAGAACAGATTGGAAAATTAATATTCTAGCTTGGAAGAGAATGTTTCATGTAGATGTGGGTTTTTTCCTTAGTATTAATGATTTCTTTTGCATGTAAATGAAATGGTTTCAGGCAAAGTATAAAGTTGTCTTGGTATTATGTTATTTCAATGTTGTTTGAAATGCTTAGGTTCAATTTTTTTTTCTCTTACATTATCTGGAGGCTGTGAATCTGTATTCAGAGCATCTGCCGAATCATAACATCATCTAGGCAACAGCTTTTGAAAAAAATGTGTTTCCCCATAATTAGAAATGTGTTCTAATTAGGGGTTGGGTGTTTATATAAGTTTAGAAAGGAGTTATATTACTAAACATTGTTATTAAATGCTTTAAAATATGTTTTTGTGAATTCAGTCACAATAAACCTCCTCTTAGAATATAAAAACTAATCAATTCTAAGTTAAAAACATTATTTAAAGTGGGGTGCAATGACCAAAAGCCTCTGTGACAGGAGTGTTTGTTTGTCCTTTCGCCAAGTCCCCTGTGGAGGCAGAAACAGTCTCACCCTCTCATTTTTTTCCTTGGGTTACTTCCAATCTACTATGGGTCCAGAAATTAGAAAACTTGGATGTTCTTGTTTTGCCAAATTAAATACTAATGAAGAGCTGTGTTTCTTCATGTTCTCTTTATTGATCTTTCGGTACCTATTTGCTTGAGGTGTACAAGTTCAAGAAACATTTACTACTTCTGAATTTTATCACTGCTTGAAAATGGATGATACATAATATCCTGTCTATTACAGCATATATAATTCCACAATTCAGAGACAGCATCCTTGAGGAAGCTCTACAAGCTTCTACTTAGTGTTACTTATAAATGTGTGAGGCACTTCCTCCCACCCCTGTCCCCCTCCAATGTAAGGGTTCAGAAAAGTCTGATACACATAAAGCCTAGTCAATGACCAGAAGAGTGGGATGATGAAGCAGATGTAATAGAAGCACCAGAGACAGTAAGTGTTAACAAGAAAGGAAAGGGCCATTGACTTCATTTATGTTTTTAAAAATCCTGATATCTTGAGATGATGCATTTGACAGTTAAAATGCAAGAAAAAAGGAAAAGTGAAAAATTTGGACATAGTCACTTTTCATACTAACTTTTCAGTTAGTATCTTCCTTGCCTACAAGTAAAAAAAGTAATGGCTTCACCCAATAGTTTTATGTGTTATTCTATTTCATAACAGTAGTCTAGAAATGGCGTAGCTGTTGCCATGGGTTTCATGGATCAGTAACAACAGGACCAGAACCTATATCATTTTATTATCTTTCTGTTTTGATAGTACACTGAGTGCCGCAGCTCTAAGCATTAGATCCAAGGACAGAAGTAGAGGGATAGGCTTCATCAGCTCTACCTGTTCTTTTCCAGAATTCCCTACGGTCAACCTTTGCTTTCATTTCATTGGCAAGAATTTTGTTGTATGTTTACACCAAGATGCAGAGAGACTGAGGAAGTTGTTAACGTTTTAAAAATCACTACTGTGTTAGGGATCAGGGCAGTAGGAACGACTGTTGCTTTAGTCAGCCTGGGACTTGGAAACAGTGTGTTGAGGATGAGGGATAAACTAAACTAAAACCAGCAAAGAAAAATAACAACTCGTCTCAGGATTAGTTTCACTGCTTTTTGGAGAAAATATTATTTTACCAATTACTATGAAATCTGGAATAAGCAAACGTTAAACACGTATCAGCTTCATTTCAGAGAAGCCTTACATAAATAACTCTTCTCATTTTCTTTCCATTAAAGATATTTTAGAATTATGCTTTTGTTAAGTTTAAAAACACATAGGGAGCTCTGAGATTGTTGTAGGATATATGTGCTTTCAAGGGTTGATTTAAGATAAAAAGTTTGTAAATATTTATGGAAGTAAACTTTCATCCGGTTACTTATTCATGTAACATTTATTTAGTGCTTCTTTTCGTGAGACAATAAACTAGACTGTAAAACATATGAAAGTGTTTGTGACAAAATTCCAGCACTTAAAGGACTTACGTTTGAGCTTATAAAAATAGAAATTCTTTTATTTTACCTTTAATCTCTGAATATGCTTGCTAATCATTACATAGATAAAGAGATGGATGGTACATCCTATGTAGGGTGTAAGCAGGAAAGTGAAGAAATCCAATGATTGAGTCCTGAGGCTTTCCTATATTTAGAGGTCAGGGTAACACAGAGCAAATAGCAAAAAATGAGTGAAAAGGACTGACCAGACAGAGAAGAAACTAGGGAAAGGATTGCTTTCAAGGGAGGACAGTGTTTTAAGAAAAGAGAACTGATCATTTGTATGAAAATCTACCACCAGATTGATTAAGATTAGCTCTAAGAAATTACTGTTTGATTTGGCAGCGAGAAAACCAGTGATGACCTTGATAAGAACCGATTTAGTGAAGAGACAGAGACTAAAAATGTGATGAGAGTTAATTCAAGAATTAAGAGAATGGCAATAAAATGATCAGTTTTAGACAAACTATTTAAGAGATAAATGCAAAGAAAATATTCTGCTTTTTCCAAAATTGTTCCAAATACTAAAGAGTCACATCAGGTGGAAGAATTGCATTTTTAAGAACTCATTATTACTTAAAATATCCCACTTAACTCTTTCGTTCACTTTATAATAATTATTGATAAACTTCTTAGACAATGTTATTAGAGTGATAAAACAAAAAAAAATTAAAAATGATGGTCCTAACCTGATGGGGCTTATAATTTACTTTGAAATAGAAAAGAATCCAAGAAAGCATAATTATAAATACCTAAATCAAGTTTGGTCTAGTAGTGTCTAAGACACATAAGTACTAAAAACAAATATTCTTGAAAGCATGATAGCAAAATGGAATGAACTGAGGTCAGTCACAGAGATGGCAATAAAACTGAAGCCACTCATTAGCACTTACAGCTTTGCATCTGGAACATAAGGTTTCTTCTATAAAAACTACCAAATCATAAAAGAATATGAAGGGGCCTCTTTTGGAGTATCTATGTTTAATTGTCTTTTTCAATTAAATAATTTTCTTTAAGCTTTAATATTTAATGTCAAACTTTAAATTCTCCAAATGGGGGATGGCATTAAGGCACAAGAATTAGCAATGAGATCCACGTAGCCTTACTAAGGCATCTGGCTCTAGCATGTGCTACCCAAGGCAAATAGCACTATGAACAGGTTTTTAAAATGTATTAAATATTTTTAAGGTTTGTTCCTCTTGCAAATGATAATCTCAAAGGGTCAGTAAAAAGATAAGAACAAAAACAGATTGGAACAGTAGAATTTATCTTAATGAGTCTATCAGCAAAACAAAAGGGCCAGGGGGAGGAAGTAGAAAAGAAATAAAGCCCCTTGAGCCACATTTTTCTTCCTTTGCATTTTGAATGTTCCTAGAGAATAAATAAAGTACTAGAAAAACTTAAAGGGAATGGAGTGG
Organism: Pongo pygmaeus; assembly: GCF_028885625.2. NCBI lineage: Eukaryota > Metazoa > Chordata > Mammalia > Primates > Hominidae > Pongo > Pongo pygmaeus. Next base: position 112,007,107 of record NC_072384.2, on the reverse strand, counting down.
AATGTTGTCTGTGACTCACTTTAATTAAAAATGTGAAGCTATTAATAAAATCAACACAGGTATGGGTCTTGAAATTAAAAGAATAACAAATATATACAGAAATTGTAAAAGTTGAATGAAATGATACAGATTTTGGATACCCTTTAGCACTTCAAATCCATAGATCAAAAAGAATTAAAAACTTCTCCCTTCTAATTGTCTCTCTCCTGATTTCTGCACGTCCCTATAAGGCATCATCGGCCTTATTATATTCCCATAGGCATGGGGGTCTAGTCACTTTTGATGCCTGCTTTTTCTCTCTTCACTGTTGAGTTTATACCTTTTAAGTTTTGCTGCTGTTAATATATTTTCTCACCATATCTCCTTTTAAACTTTCCTAATCTGTCCTTCACTATTACTCACGAGGACTCTTAAAACAGTCACCTAAACTAATTTTCTTTCATATCTTTTCCTTTTCCTGCTTATCTATCTATCTTACAACTTTCTACCAGAATAATTTTCCTAATACACCCTTATAATTATATTTTAATGGATAAAGGATTTAGAGAAAAATATACTAAGAGTCTAGGCTTGACTATCCAGTTAGAATGCTTCCGACCTTGGACAAGTTGTATAACCTACTTCAGATTCACCATACATCAATAATCAATTATATTGGAAGAATTATTTGACATAACACATGTAAAATATCTAGTAAAAGGAGTTTGTTCATTAATCCTGCAAGAAATGTCCAGTGACTCTAGATAGATGTCCAAAAATCCTGGTATTTTTCCCACAACTGTATTCACTTCTTAAAGTCTTTTCCCATCTCACTTCATCCAAATCTTCAGTGCGCTGCAAGGCCACCAACTCCCCGATGAACACTTGTAGGTCTCCTCAGCAGGAAAAAAGGCTACCAGCAGGCCAATGTAAGTAGAAACTACATCATCTGAATAAGGAGTAGTGATACTTCCCAAGAAAGACACTTCCTTAATCCCTCTTTGTTAGCATTTTATTTTTTAAAAAATCTTCTTTCAGTCTAAAACAAAGATTGGGGAATCTAAAGTATAGTTAAAAAATAAAAATAAAAAATGCTTTATATACAGAATTGACTATCAAGGAAACAAACCAACCAACCAGGCTATTACTTTAAAAATGTTTTCAAGGCCAGACTTGGGTGGCTCACAGCTGTAATCCCAGCACTTTGGAAGGCCGAGGCGGGCAGATCACCTGAGGTCAGGAGTTCGAGACCAGCCTGGCCAACATGGTGAAACCCTGTCTCTACTAAAAATACAAAAATTAGCTGGGTGTGGTGGAGGGCACCTGTAATCTCAGCTATTCGGGAGGCTGAGGCAGGAGAGTCGCTTGAACTCGGGAGGTGGAGGTTGCAGCGAGCCAAGATGGTGCCACTGTACTCCTGCCTGGGGAACAGAGTAAGACTCCTTCTCAAAAAAAAAGTTTGCAAACCCTCTGAAAATGGGATTGCTCTATATCTGTCTTATGTAGTTGTGCACAATAAGCATGACACAAATGTGTATGCTTAATGCTTCGATAGATAACGGTAGGTGCGATTTATACATAGAATATATTCTCTGTTAGCAACTAATTATCTGAAATTATAGTGCATAGAATGAATGGAGATTTTAAGGCGAAGAAAACTTTTTAAATGTGGGAACAAGAATGGTGCCAGCCATGATTTATCCCTCTCCCACTTTTCTTCACAGAGCAGTGTTTATGTAATACTTTCTGCTCTATTATGAAACTTAAATTCCTTAGCATGCTGAATAATTTTGGTACCTAATGTAACTGAAGTTGTAAGAACTGAATCCTCGATCTTTAAATCTTTTGCTCTATTGTTTCATATTACCTTGTCCATATAATGGATAAGTAATAGGACATAGTGATACTTAATGGTTAATTTGTTTTGTAATTAAATATTTACAATATTCTATCTGTGTCACTAAACATATCCTTACGTATATTTTATCTAGATAATAGCATATAAACCATAATAAAGTTACTGTATTAGTATAGAATATAGATATGTGATATTGTATAATAGGTATAAACTGTGGAAAAATTAATAAAAGCACCAAAACTTCATCTGACCTCTTAAAAACCCTGTTAAAAGGAAAGTTCTTCCTGGCGTAATTCTTTTTCAACACTTTAGTTGTAGAAAATCCTGGGTGTAGAAATTCCTAGACAGATTATATATATTCTGAGGATGGTGTCCTTAACATGAGAATGTTTGCCAGAAAGTCAAATGTATAAGTTTATGTACTTCCCCAAAATTTGAAAAAACAAACAAAAGCCCATAGATATGTGTAAATGTTGCCTGTAAAGAGAAGGAAGGATTTGCTGTGAAACTACTTGAATTTTTTTCTCAGAACCTGATCTAGATATAAAAGTATCAGATTATATTTACATATTCATTTAATGGCACTATCTCTACTGAAGTACTTTTGCAACACTGTGTTATTGAATGAAATGTTGCATTCACATATTGAAAAAAAGATTGATTTTAACACATAAAGGCGAGTCACAAAACATTCAAATTTGCTTAGGAAGGGGGACGGTACGTTCTGATTCATTTGCTTCAGCACTTACAGTTTTGGTCATATTTGAAATGTAATAAAGGAATCCTGAGCCTTAATCAAAGGACAGACACCTATTGTAATACCCCAGGTCTCATCAACCAAAAACTGTAAGATCACTTGCATTTGCTCAAAAAGAAAAGATGTGTCATGTTTATAAAGCAGGTTGAATTCTGGGTCAGAATAAGCACTACTTGCAAGAGAAAAAGAACTCCCTTAATGTAGCTCTCCTTGCCCTAGGCAGTAACCCTTAAAATGTCTTCTGGGGAATTTCAATGTTTCCTGGTGTTTCAAGGTCTCTTGTTTCAAATCTGAACTGTTTTGGGGAAGGCTGAACAGACTAGCAGTACAATAGTTACTGTCACTGTAATAATAGGTACTGCTCGTCTTTACCTTTCTTAAAGGAAATCCCGTATAAGTTAAAAAAAAAAAAAAAAAGAAAACTGTTTTAACTGTTTTCTCACTTTGAAAACAAAATGAAGCTGAAAGAAGAAGAATGTCACTTATAAACTTTACACCCAAGGATATAAAGGATTTAATAAAAGTAAATCACAATGAATATAGCAATACAGATAAAATGATAGTCTAAAGAGAAGTAAAATATTAAGATATAACTAAATATAAAAGTTCTATGAAAACCCCTAAATAAATTTATGTGCATTTTGTATTCTCCACTATCAAGCATAGATATTGAAGCAAAACCTGAATAATGATATTTGTGTAAATATATCATCTTTAGAAAGAGAAAAAATATAATAGGTGAAAGTTTAATGGACTTGAGACTCCAATACATAAAATGTTAGCATTACTATTTATGTTTGACCTTATCCAGGCATCTTTTCTATTTTCTTGTATTTAATACGGAGTTTATAAGATATGTTACATGGTTATTGTGAAACTATACAATGTATGTAAAAATTAAATTCTAATTATAAAATATACAAGTATTGGAAATTATTAGAAGGGAAAGTTCACATTCAGTGGAGCTAAATGATTTAAATTTAAAGGTAGTATATAGGATCAAAAAAGCCTTTGGTTTACCTCTATGAAAGGGAATGATTTCTAAGAAAATCTGACATTCTCATTTTTATTAGATTATTTCCCATTGAAAATAAGTGCATTGCTAGTGACACCCTGTGTGCTATAAAACCTGTGAGTATCTGATGGCTGTCAAATCTTGTGTTTCTCTTATGGAAACAGACCTTTTGCTATGTTTAAATTATATACATAATTAAGAAAATATTGAAAATGTTATTGTTTTCAAAGTTATATTCCTTGTCTCAGGTGGTAATTGTGAATGAATTATAAGAATTTGATTTTAATAGAGAGTCAATAGGTTTTTGATCGACTACATTTTTCTTACAGCAAGAACAATTTACAAAACAGAATATACCCCTGAGCATACATTTGGCCTCTGGGTCATGATAGACTCATGCTTTCATCTGTAGCCACTGTAAGATTTTCAGAAGAAAGATAGGATAGAGTATGATGGCCAATGTTACCTAATTATCTTTTTACAATGAAATGTAACTTTATAGGGAATTATAACATTTGACCCTAGTTTATGAAATATCCATTTAAGTTACATATACATTCATAAAATGCAGTAATTTACTTTCCCAGAAAGTAAAACTTGCTGAAAATAAAACTAAGACACTTTCGTGTGAATGTGTATGTATGCACACACCTACATATACTCACGGGTTTTATAGCACAACAGAGTGTCATTAGCAATGCACTTATTTTTGATGGGAAATAATCTACTAAAAACGAAAATGTCAGATTTCATAGAAATTATTCCCTTTCATAGAGGTAAACTGAAGGTTTTTTGATCCTATATACACATACACACATACCCCAACATACACATTTTAATATAGAGATATAGATAAATACTTATTAACTCAGGGTATCCTAAATTCCTTTAGGTTGGGCTAAATGTAGGATAAACATTTGATTTATTGCTCACATAGAGGCACTTTGGAGAGTAAAAGTGGCATTATTGATAATTAGACTGGCATAAACTAAGACTGTCCTGGCCAAAATGGGATGAATAATTCCTAAACTTCAAGGTATTTGATTTAATGATAATACTAGAGATGATCTTGAAGCAAACTCATTAGATATCATGAATGTAAACATGACTATATAATTTCCTTCTGCATTTATTTTTTGTACTAGCTTAGATAAAGAATGTATTTATGTATATTTAAGCTATCTGATAGAGGCAGTAAACTCACAATTGGTTAGAAGTAGACATATGATTAAAACTTAGATTTGCCTGGCTCCAAAGCATCTTTCTGCCACAATAAGGAAAAGTCATATAGAATTTGAAAGATTAACACAAAGTAGTAATGTTGGAGATACTATTTTACCATGTTTTGCAATTTGCAAAGTTTATTTTACAAAAAAAAAAAATCCCTGTTAAATTTATCTGACTAGCCTGTCTTTATTTTTTTCCTTCTTATATACATTTTTTTTTTACAAATACACACACACATTTTCAGTTTAACCTTTAGTGCCCATAGATAAGCAGTGAAGCAGGTCTACATCTGATGCAACAAATCCTGAAGACCTTTCTTCAAATTATTTAGTTTAACCTAAAAGCTTCTAAAAGTGAAAGTCTTTGATTCATAGTCAATACTATGAATTGCAAGTATACCATCAGTGTTTTATAGGACTACAGGTTCTTTTATCTTTAGTTGAAAATTATTCTGTATTCACACAAGTAAAGAAAATACACATATATTCAAAATTTAATAAACCTTTTATTTGATGATGAACTTACTTTACCTTTAAAAAAAGGTAAAATCATAGAATTAACATTTTTTGCAATATTCATCAAATTACCAGTTTCACCAATTAAGAAAATACTATTTTTCCTTTTTAAAAGATAGCCAGTTCTTATAACACTAAATAGAAAGAGTATAACGAAATAGTTTTTTAAAACATTTGACTTTTAATCATAAATTATATTGACTTTATTACATTTTTGTTTGTGGTCTGATATCTGAAAAGAAACTGATCAATGGAAGAAAATATTGTGATGTTTTTAAAAATAAGGTTTCATGTGTCCTCTCACATTTTATATTCCGCATGAGAGAAATAGCATGGTTCAAATATAGTAATGAATAATAAGAATATGTATATTTTAGATGAGTAATATAGCTTGGAAAGATGCTGCTTTTTTGTAAAATAATTGCATTCAAGTCAGTAGAATTTAATCCATTTCATTGTCTCTGAATTTCTAAATGAAATTATGAAAACCGAATCATATGCTTTTAAATAAATTAGCAAAGTTCGTTTGTGATTCAGAATCCCTGTGAGATTAGTTTCTTCAGTAGTGGGAGGATATCAGTTTCATAATACTATTTCCAAGTCACAGAATAAGGTAAATTATCAATTGATCACATCCTTTTAGTCTAAGCTTGGACTTGATTTTAGAAATTGATGCTTTAGGGAATCTCAACCATTTTTTATGGACAGCCAAAAGACAAGACAAAAAATCACAATGCTCCTGTTAAAGATAAGGAATCAGAGTATTCTAGATCCCTTGGTATTTGAACCTTGTGATCTCATAGTGTCAACTGAGCCTCTTATCACTTCCGCTGATTCACATACAAGATTCACATTCAAGGCCTGGAGTGGTGGCTCATGCCTGTAATCCCAGCACTTTTGGAGGCCAAGGCAGGCAGATCACATGAGGTGAGGAGACCAGACTGGCCAACATGGTGAAACCGCATCTCTACTAAAATTACAAAAATTCGTTGGGCATGGTGGCAGTCACCTGTAATCCCAGCTACTTGGGAAGCTGAGGCAGGAGAATCACTTGAACCTGGGAGGTGGAGGTTGCTGTGAGCCAAGATCACACCACTGCACTCCAGCCTGGGCAACAGAGCAAGACTCCATCTAAAAAATAAACATAAAATAAATCACATTCAAGCTCAGAAACAGGTTGGTTGGTAATAGCCATTATCATCATTAGACTAAGGAGAGATGCACAGCCATTTAAAGAAGCAACTTAGGTTGCTATTTCCTCTTTACCCAAAGGGTCCTCATAAAAGGAGCTAAGCGTAAACTCTCAGGAAAAAAACAAACAAACAAAAAGCTATCTATCCTATACTTACAAATATCTAGGAATCATAAAAATTCAGAGGAGTAGGATGTGAAAATAGTATTAACTTTTCAGATTATCTTGGTTTTATGGTACATAATGTTAACTGTAAGAAACATAATAGTAATTAAATGTCTCAGACATATCAAACTATAATGAATAGAAAATATACGAAAAAGTACTTAGATTGTAAACGTGGACAGGGAATAACAAAATGAAATCTTAATTGAAAAAAAAGCAAAGTAAACATTCAAGAAAAAGAGAACAAGGCCATTATTACAAAGCTAAACTTTTAGACAATGATTTTTTTTCTGCATTTTTCTTGAATTTAATAAACTTTTATTTCAAAAGGAATATAAATGGATTATAAAAAATTAGAAAATACAAATTAGTAAAAATAAGAGCACTGTATTCATAACTACCCAGAGACAACTACTATTTAGTATATTATTTTATATTATTCCAGATCTATGCATCTGAGGATATATTTGTATACATATATGAATACATGTTTTTTCATATTGAAGTTCTACTGTTTGGAAACCGAATCTTTTCAGTTTATGGTGCACGTCTTTCTGTTGCAGCAAATTATCTTCTCATTTACTATATAATTTATATTCAGATCTCTCAAGTTTTCCAAAAAGACTCTCTAACTGGTTTGTCCAAACTAGGATCTAATGCAGGATTACATTTTATATCCAGTTGCTATGTCTATTAAGTCTTCTTAAGCTACATCAGCACCTTTTTCATGATAATTAATAAAAAGAACCTACAAGTTGTCTTATGGAATATTCCCTCCTTTTGATTTTTACTGGTTGCTTGTTTGTGGTTAATGATTTATGTTTCAAAAGTAAATTCTGTGGGAATAGGAAGAATTTGGCCTCTTAAAATGTTCAATAAAACACTTATATATGATTTTTAAGTACAGAAATTATAATTCTTTATTCCTTCAGATTGTTTGTACCTCTACTGTTCCTGCAGAGTGGTAAGAAAACAGTAAAGAAATTCAAGTAAACCAAAAATATTGCTGTGAGAAAATACGGAAAGTAAATGCTAACTATGAAAACAGGAATTACTGTCTTGAGTTTTTGAATGTCTTATTTTGATTACCATTACTTGCCTGTATAGTAATTATATGGCAATTGATCGCCACCAAAATAAGATAAAAGAGAGGTATTATTTTCTTCTCCTGGAAGCTTGTTCTTAAAAAATAACAACAACAAGCAAACAAAGAAACAAGCAAAAAACAAAATAGAGCGTTTTCTTTTCATATACAGTGACATTGACGTTTACATATATTTACATAAATATGTATACCACCTATTATTTTGCAAAATAAATAAGCAGAGAAAGTTTAGAGTTTGGTCTGAATCTACAATTAATGAAATGTTGGACACTAGTCTCAATTATACATAAATATTTTATGATAAAAAATTGGACTAAGAAAACAAAAATGCAACCCTTTCAATAACAGTGACTTTTCAGGGATATGTTAAGCATTTGAGCTAAAAATTATACCTTTGGTTGAAACATAAAACATTTCCTGAAATACATATTTAACTTGCGTGCTCAAAAATATGATCTTACACCAACAAAAACGTATCACAAAGATGAATTATTGTCCATACTATAGTTTAATTTTCTCAGCAGAGATTTTTATATCTTTAGAAAATCCCATTTAGAAAAAGCTAGCTGAATTATAGCAATATTTTGGTATACTATAGTACTTTGAGCTGTCAGGAAACAACCTTTAGGATGAACTACCTTTTTAGATTTTTCTGCAGTTTTATATGACAATATAGCAGTCATAATCTTTAAAAGACATGATTTCATTTGTAGAAGAAGTTATGCAGATTTTTTTCATGTGCTCTTTAAAATTTCAAGATTTTATTGAGGATCATCCACCATTAGTATTTCTGATCTATCTCTGAGCAGACGTTTATTTAGCAAGAGAAAGTATTTTTTAAGAAAATGTAGTATAAGTTCTTTTAAAAACATAAATATAAGATATAAAATGCTTTATTATGGAAGGCATGAGAATGCAGGAAGTTCTTTTTTAGTTTTGATATCCATTGTGGCTTCATGGTCAAATATTTTTTAGGTAACACCTGTGTGTTTCACTCAAGATTATTTCCTATGGTATACAAAATTCGTATGATTAAGAACTCTGACCACGGAAACCTCAGAGATACTGCTGTACTCCAGAACAAGTTACAAATCACAACTACTACTGTTTAAGCAAGGAAAAAATTATCTAAGAAGTGATCAGTTTCAAAATTATATCTTTGCTAACAATACATTACAAAAACATTTTAAGAATGAAGATTTCCAATCAATCTCTTCTTAATCCCTTTTTGGTACTCTTTACCACTTTTTATGTAATGCTTCATGTGCAAACCTCTTTTATGAGTATATGATGCTTAGACACACTATTGATTCTAATACTCTTGTCATTATTCTGAAAACATGTCTGAACCAATTCTTTATCCTTCTCCCGACCTTTTTTCTGCCAGAGTTGCCCTAATCAGAGTTTCAAATAGCACTTTTGGCAATAATAACTCTCTTATTGGTACCCTTATACTCCAGAGGCATGGGGTTTCTATGTCTTCAGACCACTCATTTTTGCATTAGAGCAGTGTTTCCTAACTGGGGGTGATGTTGACAGATCTTTGGGAATGTCTGGAGACATTGTCATGACTAGAGGATGGAGGTGCTACTGGCATCTCATGGATGGAAGCCAGGAATGCTACTAAACATCCTAAAATGCACAGGACACTTCGTGACAACAAACTAGTATTCAGCCTCAAATGTCAATAGTGCCACTGTTGTGAAAGCCTGCTTCAGAGAAAATACTGAAAATAAAATTACAAACCACAACAATATTATTACAATGTATTTCCTGTTTATTCATATATAATAGTAAAATATTAAATGCGCCAACACCAATGTTTTGGCATATGTTTTTCATACTGATAGCAAGTTTTACTTTTTTTCATCAAATGGCATGTTGTGACTATTCATCCTCAAAGATTAGTTGTATGTGCATGGTTTATTATTTGTAAAACACACAAAAACAACCATAGTTTTTACCATGAGAAAGGTTTTGGTAGAGCAAAACCTAATGCACTTTTATATTTGCATTTCATCTAAATGACTAGATTTGTGAAATGTGGATAATGTCTTGTACAACTGCTCTTTTCTCTTCCTCTGTCTTCTCTCTCTTCATACTTTTTTTTTTTTTTTTTTTCTCATTCTGGTTGTCAGAACTCCCCTGATTGCAGCTGGAGTAATTGGTGGGCTCTTCATTCTGGTCATTGTGGGTCTGACATTTGCTGTTTATGTTAGAAGGAAGAGCATCAAAAAGAAAAGAGCCTTGAGAAGATTCTTGGAAACAGAGGTGAGGTATTTATTTCTCCTCTTCATGTGTTTGGGGATTTTCATCAGGTTTAGAAGGTTTAGATGATGTTATTTAATCCAAATAATTTAATCCAAGTTATTTAATCCAAGTGAAATTCTGTTCAGTGTCCTAATTAAGTTTTTTATTTTATAATCCGTTAAACAAAGCTTGTGAAAAATCAGATTATGTCGTAAAAATAGTCAAGGCTTCAAGGGGGTAGATGGGAGTGGTCAAGAAAATTATTGTATTGGGGAAAGTATCTGTCTTTTGTTTGTATGGTTGGGAAGATCCCATTAGCAAGCTCTGGATAGAGGATATCTCAATAGCAGCAGATCTAGAAAATATCTGCATTGAAACTTTCTCATTCTGTAGGTTGCCCGTTCACTCTGTAGGTAGTTTCTTTTGCTGCGCAGAAGCTCTTTAGTTTAATTAGATCCCATTTGTCAATTTTGGCTTTTGTTACCATTGCTTTTGGTGTTTTAGACATGAAGTCCTTGCCCATGCCTATGTCCTGAATGGTACTGCCTAAGTTTTCTTCTAGGATTTTTATGGTTTTAGGTCTAACATTCAAATCTTCAATCCATCTTGAATTAATTTTTGTATAAGGTGTAAGGAAGGGATCCAGTTTCAGCTTTCTACATATGGCTAGCCAGTTTTCCCAGCACCATTTATTAAATAGGGAATCCTTTCCCCATTGCTTGTTTTTGTCAGGTTTGTCAAAGATCAGATAGTTGTAGATATGCGGCATTATTTCTGAGGGCTCTGTTCTGTTCCATTGATCTATATCTGTGTTTTGGTACCAGTACCATGCTGTTTTGGTTACTGTAGCCTTGTAGTATAGTTTGAAGTCAGGTAGCATGATGCCTCCAGCTTTGTTCTTTTAGCTTAGGATTGACTTGGCGATGCGGGCTCTTTTTTGGTTCCATATGAACTTTAAAGTAGTTTTTTCCAATTCTGTGAAAAAAGTCATTGGTAGCTTGATGGGGATGGCATTGAATCTATAAATTACCTTGGGCAGTATGGCCATTTTCACGATATTGATTCTTCCTACCCATGAGCATGGAATGTTCTTCCATTTGTTTGTATCCTCTTTTATTTCATTGAGCAGTGGTTTGTAGATCTCATTGAAGAGGTCCTTCACGTCTCTTGTAAGTTGGATTCCTAGGTATTTTATTCTCTTTGAAGCAATTGTGAATGGGCGTTCACTCATGATTTGGCTCTCTGTTTGTCTGTTATTGGTGTATAAGAATGCTTCTGATTTTTGCACATTGATTTTGTATCCTGAGACTTTGCTGAAGTTGCCTATCAGCTTAAGGAGATTTTGGGCTGAGACAATGGGGTTTTCTAGATATACAGTCATGTCATCTGCAAACAGGGACAAAATTTTTGCCATCTACTCATCTGACAAAGGGCTAATATCCAGAATCTACAATGAACTCAAACAAATTTACAAGAAACAAACAAACAACCCCATCAAAAAGTGAGCGAAGGATATGAACAGACACTTCTCAAAAGAAGACATTTATGCAGCCAAAAGACACATGAAAAAATGCTCATCATCACTGGCCATCAGAGAAATGCAAATCAAAACCACAATGAGATACCATCTCACACCAGTTAGAATGGCAATCATTAAAAAGTCAGGAAACAACCGGTGCTGGAGAGGATGTGGAGAAATAGGAACACTTTGACACTGTTGGTGGGACTGTAAACTAGTTCAACCATTGTGGAAGTCAGTGTGGCCATTCCTCAGGGATCTGGAACTAGAAATACCATTTGATCCAGCAATCCCATTACTGGGGTATATACCCAAAGGATTATAAATCATGCTGCTATAAAGACACATGCACACGTATGTTTATTGCGGCACTATTCACAATAGCAAAGACTTGGAACCAACCCAAATGTCCAACAATGATAGACTGGATTAAGAAAATGTGGCACATATACACCATGGAATACTATGCAGCCATAAAAAATGATGAGTTGATGTCCTTTGTAGGGACATGGATGAAGCTGGAAACCATCATTCTCAGCAAACTATCGCAAGGACAAAAAAACCACACACCGCATGTTCTCACTCATAGGTGGGAATTGAACAATGAGAACACATGGACACAGGAAGGGGAACATCACACACTGGAGCCTGTTGTGGGGTGGGGGGACAGGGGAGGGATAGCATTAGGAGATATACCTAATGTTAAATGATGAGTTAATGGGTGCAGCACACCAGCATGGCACATGTATACATATGTAACTAACCTGCACGTTATGCACATGTACCCTAAAACTTAAAGTATAATAATAATAAAAAAAAGAATATCTCAGTGGCAGATCTAGAAAAATGTTAGAAAGAGAGAGAATCTTCCTGTTTCAAAACAAAACTAACAGACAAGGAATGCATGTTTTAATTAGGATCATTAAATTAGTAGTCAATGATCTCATTATACCAGCAGTGAAAGACTAAGCTAACAGGATAAAGCTTAGTGTTGTAATCACACAGACCTTACAACACAATTTATGGGATGCATTTAATATTATGCATGGTGGTTATTGTGAGTATGTAAATTACTCATAAATGATTATAATGTCTTTTATATTGCTGCACTGAATTCTCTAGCATAAAAGCAGATAGTTTTCATGGTACAGGATACAGGGAAGAAACAATTACAGAAGACTATGCATTACCAGACCCTTCTCAACTTCCATCTTACCTTTCTCCTGATATACACATTTGTGCCTGTCTAAACAATTCAGAGCAATTCTGTTCTGAGATAAGCTTATCCAACGTTTGTTGTTTTTCTCATTGTCAGTCTGACAATTTCACTTCTCCTTTGAACACTGACAGGAATGGGAGGAATGGGAATTTTAATTCATTCACACATTTTGCATACTGATAACGAATTAAATTTTAGCTCTTTTTACCCAGAAATCAAATCTAGATAGAAGTATCCTGTGAAAGTTTCTGGAAACTACCTTACAGCTGCTTCTAGGAAAACACTTTCTAGGGATTAAAGTTATCTGCAATTGGAATGAGCTGTCTCATGAATAGACATGTTCAAGCAAAATAAAGGTAGTCAATTACATACATGGGAAAACCTAATAGGGATTCCTACTTTAGCTGGAAGCTTATGGAAGAGCAATTTGATTACTTTCAATCTTGCACGTGTGAATGAAAGTTTGGACACAACACATGTGCTTTGTGCTATGTGTGTTTGCAATTTAGCTAGGATGCTGGAGGCAGAGAGAATTCTTCCTCATGGCCAGCTTGAGGCAGTTGGTGAGAGAATCCTGGGAAGTGAAGTATTGTAAACTAGAGTTGGAAAGGAATTGACAGCTTGGAATAGCAGTGTACATTTAGGTGACTGCATAATGGAAGAGAAATTACTGTAACCACACACAGGGAAGGCTCATTGCCATGAAAAGAGTTGTGTTGCTTTATCTCAGTTTGTTTTTATAATGCAGTGCTTTATAAGAATGTCTTTCAAACCGTCATTTCCTTACTAAATAAACACACACTTATTGGTTTTTTTTTGTTTTTTTTTTTTTGAGATGGAGTCTTGCTCTATCGCCCAGGCCGGAGTGTTGTGGTGCGATCTTGGCTCACTGCAAGCTCCGCCTCCTGGGTTCACGCCATTCTCCTGTCTCAGCCTCCCAAGTAGCTGGGACTACAGGCGCCCACCACCACGTCTGGCTCATTTTTTTGTATTTTTAGTAGAGACGGGGTTTCACAGTGTTAGCCAGGATGGTCTCGATCTCCTGACCTCATGATCTGCCTCCCTCAGCCTCCCAAAGTGCTGGAATTACAGGCGTGAGCCACTGCTTCCGGCCCACTTACTGGTTTTATAAGCAGGTTCTATTTTTATAGAAAATTATTCTTTAAGACTAAATTATTTTACATTTGGTGGTTAGATAATCGTAGAATCCCTATCTTTTTCTGAGTGAAAGAAAATATGATTTTCTACCATCATCTAAATAAAGGGGGAATTTTTAAGATGGTCAGTTTAAATCTTCAAATACTGAAGCTAGAAATCTGCCTCAGAAGTGAACATTTGTTGAATCTTGATATATTGTTTGCATACACTTAAAGATGGTACATGTTCCTCAAATCATTTTGTTCCAGATTGTCTTTTTTATGTTACATGCATAAAACTATAAAACATATTTTTTCCACACATGCTTACTGAGATGCACTGTAAGCTTGATGCTTTGGTAGATGGTGTGATTCAAAAATGTATTAATGAGACATGATCTCATCCCTTGAAGAGTAACAGATTTAGTGCTTACAATATGCCAGGAAACGTTCTAGAATTTTCCACATATGTTATCTCATTTCACCCTTTCTGAAGTTTCTAAGGTAATTATTGCTACACCTACTTCACAGATAAGAAATAAAGGTTTAGGAAGGGCAAATTGCTTCCTGTGAGTGGCAACACTGTCATATAAACCTCCAAATTTAAACCCATGTGTCTGTAAAATATATTAAATGATACAGAAACATGTTTTTGTGAAATATATTAAATGATACCCAAGAAAATTAAAGAAGACTAAAAAGCTCAGGTAGAACTGTGAAGTTTTCAAAATATGAAATTATTGCATGGTATATGCCAAGGCATATACACAATATATGTTTTAAGTATATCTCGCCCAAAATGCTGAAGCCCCCTCCCAGTATTGTGTGTGATTTTATGTGACTTTTGTATATGATTTTTAAAAATGATTCATAAGTTATTCATTATACATATAGCACATGTATCAAAATCTACCCAACAATTCCTGTCTGGTTGAGTTGCCTTCAAATGAAGGGAACTCAGTTGAGCAATCGTTTTGAAATTTAACAAATAATTTAGTGATTCTTTCTGAGATTTTTAAAATGTGACTTGAATGCAGTTCTATGTTATCAAATTTACATTTATCTAACTTAAATTTAAAAATGAAATTGAAGATGAGCTGTCAAACTCACAATTAAAGAAGAGTTTGAAAATAACCTAAGTTTATTGGCAATTTTTTATTACATTCTTCCTAAAATTCTTGCTATAGCTACACTTACCTTCAATCAAGAATCTTCCACTAATTAAGTAGGCCATTATTTTCACAGAAGCATGCTAATTCATACCCAAGCTGCAGAGCCACAGTGCACTTAGCTTTGTAAATACAGATTTTGAAATACTGTGGTGGGTTCAACACAATTTGAGCAGTAGTAGCCTTTGATTATTATACTGGAAAAATAAAAGAGACTATTTGTAAAGTTTAGTTCCTTAATTTAACTTTTAAAAGACAAAGAAACTCCTATTTCTTGCACTTGCCCTTTTACTCATACATAGATAAAAACCTAAAATTTTAACATAGGATACAGGCTTTTTGGTACCCAGAGCCTCTCTTAGACATACATTTTTTTTTTTCTCACATATGCCAGTGATTGGCACGCATGCACATACTTGCCCCCTTCTCATTCATTCCCCCTAACTGAATCACAACGCAATGATGACGTCTAAAACTATCAGCCTAATTTTACTACTTTGGCCACA
Organism: Pongo pygmaeus; assembly: GCF_028885625.2. Classification (NCBI taxonomy): domain Eukaryota; kingdom Metazoa; phylum Chordata; class Mammalia; order Primates; family Hominidae; genus Pongo; species Pongo pygmaeus. The sequence continues at coordinate 111,991,495 of NC_072384.2, read as the reverse complement.
CCCAGCCCATCCTGTGATTAGGTAGGTTTCCCACCCTACTCTCCCCCTTCTGATCTGTCCCACTCCCTGTTGTATTCTGCTATATTTCTTCCTCCTCCTCCCTCTTGCTGTGCCCAAGCTGCTTTTCACAATGGCCCTCCCAATACCAACCCATTTTCATTATGTCAAGACTTAGATATCTCAAGACTTGATTTTAAAGTGTACATTCTTTAGGAAGGCAAAACTAGTGAGCCTCACTCCCCAGTAGTTGTTTGATGCCTTGCATTTCATAACATTCACTTATGATCCAGAATCAAATCATAGAATTTTAGAACTATTGATCTAAGAGGTACACTTGGGCCTTGGTACTTAAAATGTGTTCGAGGATCACAATGGTACCTAGGCATCCCTTAGAGTTCTATGCAAATGCAAACATTTCAGGCCTACTCCAGACTAGCTGAACCAGGACCTATATTTATCAAGAACTTGAGGTAATTCAGATGTACATTAAAGTTTTAACAGCACTGTCCTAAGGTTTTGGCATTGTGCTTTTTTTTTCCCCTCTCCTCTGACACATTTGTCCTGGCTTCCCAGGTATATTTTAAGCTCTAAGAAGGCAGCATTTCCTTTCTTTAATGCATCAAATCTCGTAGCCTAGTATGCCTCAAGGTAGGCGCACATTTGTTACTTGTGTTTGCCCTGACAAAGAGCAGGAGAAGAGAAAGGACAGGGTCTGAAGGAATGCATAAATGTGTCAGTGAATGGTGAGTGGTGCATATTACAAAGGTATTGGTTGTCAAGGCAAACCATGTTTGTGTGTTTTTGCTTTGTGAGAAAGAGAACCAAAGAGAGAGAGACAGAGAGAGAGAGGGAGAGAGAGAGAGGACTGACTATTGGATTGAAAGTATAACCTTCTTCTTTCTGCTTTGCAGTTGGTGGAACCATTAACTCCCAGTGGCACAGCACCCAATCAAGCTCAACTTCGTATTTTGAAAGAAACTGAGCTGAAGAGGGTAAAAGTCCTTGGCTCAGGTGCTTTTGGAACGGTTTATAAAGTAAGTAAAAAACAACGCATATCATTAGTTTTGTTTTAGATGTTTAGAAAATAATAGTCAATGGAGTTATTACTTTAGACAACCTAATTTTCTTATAATATTCAGAAAGGAAGACTTTTATAATATTGAGAAGTTGCTGCACAAATGAATTCTTTAATTTTTATTGAATGAGCTGGGATGGATACAGTCTTGAGAGAAAAACAAGAAACTCTGATACAAAGCCAAGTATAGTATTTTCTTAATACCTTTCTGAGCCCCTTATGTCATATTCCTTTTGGCAAATTTCTATTTTTATCCAATTATCAAGCCCCAACCCATTTTCCATTACCCCTACACAGTGCTCCATGAACCCCAGACATGCCTGGGCAATATACCGTAATCCTTTATTCTTTTTTTCTTCTGCTTTTTTATCCAAAGCCTCTCCATCAGGACCCTAGTAGCTGCTTTTTTTAGAATCCATTCAAATATGCTGATGTCTTAATAGGTTGGAACTAGTTTCTAAATAATTTTTTGCCTACCTGGTTACATTTATGATTTTGTAAATAATTTCCATGGTTTTGATGTCTTTGTCATCATAAGCAAACTAAAAATGTGACATTATATGCAAAATTGAGGTCAGATAGGAGGAAAAGGTGACATCATGTGTTTTCAATAAGAGATATTTCTGGAAAGGAAAAGCTCAAATGATGGCATGTGTCTGTTTACTTATTTGCCTTAATTACAGGACCAATTCAGAGGCTAGGCCCAAGATTAATTATGGTGAAATTTATTTTAATGGTAAATAACAAGATTAAGAAATTCTTCTGGGCGAATGCTGAATTATTCTTGTAATATGCATTACTACACTTCCCAAAAGTTACTTTGGCATTATATATATATATATATATTTTTTTTGAGATGGAGTCTCGCTCTGTTGGCCAGGCTGTAGTGCAATGGCATGATCTCCACTCACTGCAACCTCCTCCTCCCAGGTTCCAGCGATTCTCCTGCCTTAGCCTCCCCAGTAGCTGGGATTACAGGCACACACCACCATGCCTGGCTAATTTTTGTATTTTTAGTACAGATGAGGTTTCACCATGTTGGCCAGGCTGGTCTCGAACTCCTGACAAGTGATCCACCCGCCTTGGCTTCCCAAAGGGCTAGGATTATAGGCATGAGCCACCGTGCCCAGCTGGCATTTAATATATTTCTCAAAGCTATGTGTAAGCCTGCATTTTACAAACATATCTGTTGAAGTTAATTGGATCTTAGAAATGTTGCATTTTGAAATATTCATTTTTTTCTATTTAAAACAGAGATTTAACAAAAAATATTAATAATTAGAATATGAACCTTAATTTTTCTCTCCTAGTGCTCCAAAATAATCTAATATCCTTAAAATAAGACTTGTATTCTAAGGTCAAAATGTAGAAGTTTTCTAATCTTTTAGTATGCATATTTTATTCAATTAAATTTGATCTTAATTTGACATAAATTTGAGTACCTACTTTGCATAGGCACTATTCTAGGCTGACTTGATGCCTTTTCTAATCTTCAGATTTGATGTATGTTCAAAGAAACACAAATGTTTCTGTTTCTCAATTTAGATTATGCTAGAAAAAAACAGACTCAGACTGTATCATTTTATATCCTTAAAATTTGTATCTATTTACTGCAATTGTATTTACATCTTTAATAATTTTAATCTGTACTCATTTCTACAATAAAATATCAACAAATTATGTGGATAATAAATGTAGAGTCCTAAATTGCAGTCTTGATTATTTAAATTGACAAATTGAAAGTACTGCTGTGAATTTGATCCATATTGTCAATCATTCTGGATCACTTAGCTATGCCATAAATTCCCATTCTAATGATTGATTGCAGGATGTTTCCCCACCTGAATTATCCAGTAAATGCCACAATTCTCCATATTCGCAGATGTAACTGAAGGTTTCTGTGCTGAACCATAGGACAAGTCAGTAGAACAATGTTAGGGCTTCCTGCCTTTAAATGTTGGCCTGTTACCGATTCTGCATGTGACATTGACAAAATTTAAAGCAAGTAGGCAAATTTATGTGTTTATGAAGAACAGAAATGGGGAGAAAAAAAGATAGAGATAAATGGAAAAATTTAAATGTATTATAACATACTTCCATTTTTAAGATAACTCAATCTTGGATTGTTCCTAGAGTGTAATCACTACTATATTTTTAAAGATAATGTGGTCTGTAAATTAAATTTTATTTTAAACCTTGGATACCCTATAACTCAAGACTAAACACCATCTAATGTCCTCAGCAGAGAAAAATGTTACCCATTTAAGCATTTAATAATAAAGCTTTATTAACTTGTATTAAGAGCATTTATTTGTCTATTGTGCATGAGTGTTTTACCTTAATTGAAGTTACTTGTAATGAAAGTTTATTGGAAATTTCATAAGTTTTTTTGAATTATATGCCTGAAGTGTCTATGTTTGACTCTAAGTTTTAATCAATAGATCAGTTGTTATGAAGACATACTGTCTTAAACTATAAAGGATTATTCTTGACCATAGAAATGCAAATTGGCTTAACCAATTATTTGATTTTTTTTTCTCCTAATTAGAAATATTCTCCATTTAAGTATAAAGATTAGGACCAATATCATGGGTATCAGATAGTAAAATTTTTAACTAGTCGGTCCCAGAAAATAGTGAAATAATGAATGAAATAATGAAAAAAACATGAATAATTTAATAAATATTTATTTTAAAAAGAAGTATAAAATACTTTACGTTGAATTTATATTCTTATTTTATTTATGTATTTATTCTTGAGACAGGGTCTTGCTCTGTAGGCCAGGGTGGAGGGCAGTGGTTTAATCACAGTTCACTGTAGCCTCAACCTCCTGGTCTCAAACCATCCTCCCACCTCAGCCTCCTGAGTAGCTGGGACCACAGGCATGTGCCAGCACACTCAGCTCATTTTTTAATTTTTTTATATTTGGTAGAGTTGGAATGTCTCTATGTTGCCTATGCTGGTCTTGAACTCCTGAGCTCAAGAGACCCTCCTGCCTCAGTCTCCCAAAGTGGTGGGATGAGCCACCATGCCTGGCCTATATTATTTTAAAAGTACACTTTAGGGATACTTTAATATTGATGTCATGTCTTTATAAAGTAACCTTCTCTGTGGTTACTTTATTCAATAATGAATAATAAGCCTGTTTTCCACCCTAGATAACATCAGTGAGAAAATGCAGCCTATGAGTATTTGGCTTTTTTTCTTTTTTCTGTTTCTGCTTTATTTTTTTTTTAATTTTATGCAAGGAACTTGGCTTATTATTTTGCATTTGACACATAGATTTCCCTATTCATTCTGCCTAGGAAGAATGCAACCATAAATTCACTTTCTAAAAGTAAAAGCCTTTTATTTTCTTTATTATTGTTACTATGTTTTAAAATAATTCTTGTGTTCAGGTCTCCTGATGATACTGCAACTTTGAGTAACACAAATACATATGTTGTAGCATAAAAGTTCAAAGTGAAAAACTTTTTGAATTTTTTTTTCTTTATGACTACAACCAGCTGACATTAAGAAAGACGGGAAGTAAAGATGTTTTGTTCATGAATAACAGACGATTATTTATCATTCTTTCATTTTAATGTTAAAAATCTTATAAGAAATATTCTCTGATGTCAGGGTTAAGAAGCTAAAATTTGAGATTTTTTGAGTTTTGTCCTCATGATCTCACATTTGCTTTTGCATTCATTTGGGAAAATACACCTTTTAAAATGTATTATTGTACAACCTGTGCATCCTTGTATGTCTTATCAAAATCATTGTCCTCATTCAAATGTTATAATTCACTTTACCCAGAAATACTATTATTTAGCTTAATGTTGTATTTCACTCAAACTCTACCAACTTTATACTTTCCCAAGGGATAAATCCTGTTCAGATATTATAATTATATTTTGATAGGAAAAGAGAACCAACAATGGCCAATATAAATATTTTATATTTCTTCAGAGATAATAAAATTCCTTCACACACACACATACACATGCTTTAATAATGTAGACAAATTAATATGTGCTCAATATCCCCTAGCACTTGCCTTTGAAAACTAAATCTTAAATATTCATTCTTGAAAATTAATTCATAAATCAATCTGAACTTGAAGAACATGAGAATATGCTTTTTTAATTGTTTTTCTTGCTGCTGAATATTTAGATAATATTCAGCCTGAGAAGAACCTCTAACATTCCTTAGTCCAGTCTTCTAAATTACAGATGATACAACTGAGCTTCAAAAAGTAGAGCAACCATCTCAAAAAGTCGATGATACCATCCAAATCAGATATTCTTTTGCTATCCTATTTCCATGCTGTCTTCACTATTCAAAGCCTTTTTCATGCACACAAGTAGAATTTGACAGTAGTGTAAACATCTTGAAAGCAGGTTATATATTGTATATTCTATATATGTAATCATGTATATGAGCATCATCCTCAGATAATGAAAGCAGACAACAAAGTTGCAGAGTAACTTGTAACATGTAACAGGTGCTAAATAAACGTTTGTTGATTGAATGTTATAATATCAAACTTCTAAGTTACTTTGTAAGAACTTAATAGGTTGAGATGTCATATTTAATGTAAATTTTTTTCCCCAAAGGGTATTTGGGTACCTGAAGGAGAAACTGTGAAGATTCCTGTGGCTATTAAGATTCTTAATGAGACAACTGGTCCCAAGGCAAATGTGGAGTTCATGGATGTAAGTACAGACACCCAGGCAATCACATTTTTCTCCATTATCAAATAGCCTGCTTAGATAATTAAAGCAAAACAAAACCAAAACTCCACAACTTACAAATTTCTCCTATGGAAATGTTATAATCTTATAATTAAAGACATTTCTAAGACCAATTCACATTTTATTATACTTTTTAGATCACTCTTGCTTCACAACTGTCTGCCAAGATAGTTCACTAGAACTTGCCTTTAGAGTTTGAAGATATTTACAGTTGCCAAGGTGAATTATCTACATTGATTCAGACACGTAATGTTCTTAAGTTTTCTTGTTAAATATAACCAAATAGCGTCCAGTGAGAGCAATATATAATTTCAACTGAAAAGATATTTAACAACCAAAAATAACCAATTGTATTTAATAACCAAAGCTCATGTATATATTTCTTAAAATTAGTCACACTGAACAGTATTAGAAAGACTATGTGGTGGTGGTAATAAGTCACTAATATTTACAAAGTATTTACTAAGGGCCAAACACTGTTACAAATAATTCACAAATAATAATTTATTTATTCCTCAAAATATGACAGACCAAGAACCTGGGGTTAACCCGAGGTTAGAAAGTTAGAAAATGGCAGGTCTAGACTTTCAGTTCAGGAAGCCAGGCTTGAGTAGGGATCAGTAAACTTTTTTTTATAAGGCTGGATTATAGTCAGGCTTTTACATGCTATGTGTTCTCTGTGGCAGCAACTCAGCTCTGCTCTTTTTGGTAGGAAAGCAGTCATAGATAATTAAAGCAAAACCAAACAGAACAAAAACTAATGCAAATGGGTGTGACTGTGTCCCAATAAAACTTTTTATTTACATAAATAAGCTGCAGGCCAGATGTTGCCTAAGGGGAAAGCAGGGGCTAAAATTGATAATTTGAAAAATTAACCATACTGCTTTATTTTATTATGGTTATGATCTATTTAGTTGAAAACATCAATCAAGATTAGTTTCTATAGCAAGTTAGTCTCTGTTAAATTTAAATTAAGAACCTACCTGAGTCAAGTAATTATCCCTTGACATTTATTTTTGTAATTCAAATTCAGAAGAAAAGACTCTATGGGTTAAAAAACTCCAACTATAGAATAATAACAGACCTCTAAAGAGTAAAAAAGTACTTTATAAGGTCAATCAGAACTTTAAGATTTCCCCTAGCAAAAATTGTAGATTTGAACCGGTCAGCAAATTTCAGAGTAGGATGGAATAAAATTATGTATGTATCATGCTGTTGTTTTTTCACATTCAATACAAGACATCTTGCCAGGGGTTCTATCAAAGACCATATATGTTCTTTCTCTATCTTTTAGCATAATGTCTTGAGTAATAAGAATAATTTCTATTTGCAAATGACCTTCATATGAAAAATGATGCAAGCATATGCACTTTGATTTTTTTAAAAGATGGATTGCTATATATCTCTATCCAGTTTCTCTTGTAAGCTCCTTTATTTACAAGTTTTACAGGAGCTGTCTTTGACGTTGAATAATTTATTTGTGTATAACGCTAACTACTTTATATAAAACTACTTTCAGCCTAATTTATTATTGATTCTCATATAGTAGGTTGATAATCAGCCGGTACAAACCAGCTTTTCGGATTGGTTGGTTTCACGCCTTACCAGTTGCTAAATATTTTAAATATCACCTTGTTGCATATCTACCAGCATCTATATAACAGTAAGGCCAAAAACTAAATATTGTTTCTTTCTTCAGTTCTCTAAAGTTCCTGACACTCCACTGCTACATGTCCTGGCTGATATTATTAAAATTTAAAACTGAAGCCTTTTTCAGTGATATGCCTATTATTCAATTTAATCTTGATCATAGCTATAAATTTGTGAAGAGAAATTTTTTAAAAAGTAGAAGTTATAAAGGAAAATTACAATGAGTAGAAACAGTATAGGTTAATTTATAAAACTGGTAGAAAAAAATCTTGCCAGCATAGACTGAAAGCTGAAATTCACAAGAATGCTAATAATCTCTGCTGGAGGCTTGAACAGCCATTTTTGTCATATTTCCATGGAAACAGACTGGCAAAAGGGGGTTAAGAGGCTACAAAATAATCACACCTAAGAAAAAGCTCTAAAATCCTCATCATGATTTTGAATGATTATTTGAAAGCTCCTAACCCCATCCATTTTTTTTTCTTGATCTGATGTATATTCCCATGGAAACAAGAGTAGAGATGGCAGCTTGGAGTCTTAGATTTCTGCTGAATTTTAGATGAGGCTCTGATTGAGCCATGAAAGGAGTCATTTTCCTAGATGGTTGATGGATTTGGTAACCAACAGATTCAGAAGAATCTGTTCTTTTTAAAAGTTAAAAAAAGTTAAGGAAAATATTTTGACTGTGCCTCTTCTCTTGTGGATAGATGCTAGAAGATTAACAGATTGATGGATAGCTATCAGCAGAGTTTAGTAAGTACCAGGCAGAAACATGTCCTACTATTTTGGAGACTTCTTTCAAAACATTAGAAGGATAGCATCACAATGATTAAAATGCAGTTTAACTGGCAACATCAACGGTGAATTTAATATCTAATGCAGGCTTCTCTAATTTTAACATAAACATAAGCCTATATTTCATACCTACATTTTTAGCTCATTGGTTATGTATGTAGATCATTATAAAAGTATTTGAATAACAAACCACAAAAAAGAGGTAGGTACAAGAAAATTTATTTGTAATTTGAATCTAAGGGTTGAATTGAAATTATAAATATTCCAGAGTTACTTTGTTAAAAGTAATAAGTTTAACTTGTGTTAGTTTGGGTTCTTACAGATGCAGAAGCTACCCTTGAAATAAGAATGTGAAAGTCATTTATTTTGGAGGCGAAGGACTCATCAATAGCAGAGTTTAGAAATAAGACAGGGGAACTAATAAAGCTAGCTGACATTCTAAGTGACTGGAGCTTCTTTTCACTGGAGAGACTCTGGCAGCCAGTGTAGGACATACACCTCAAAATTATCCCACTCAAGGGTTAAGGGAGCTGAAGGTGTAGAGCTGCTGGGAAAGAGCCACACTTCACCCACTACATACCCTTCCAGCCAAGGATGGCAAAATAGGCTCAGTGGAAAGAGAAAGCTGTCAAGCAAAGAAAGGTGTGTGGGGGTCATCTGGTATAACACTGTGGTAGGGTGTTCCAAGGATAACTTTCAAGCTAAATAAAATCTGCTGCAACCATGTTTTTGCAAACTAGTGTTATGTGCATATTTGTATTTGTATGCTTGTTTGTACAATTCTTCAGGGGAAAAAAAGCTTTCAAAGACAATGGAAATTGCACAATCTTACTAATCATTAGACTCCTTTTTCTCCACTCTAACTTTGTGCTTGAAATAGAATATTCTAGATTCAATAACCACTACTATATTCATCACATATAGCTGTGCTTTACTGGTTATTATAATAAATAACACGAATGTAGCAACTTAATACTCAAAATTTATCACCACAATGAAACTTCTATTGATATTCAAGGCTAAAGGAGAGGACTTTTATATTTTCTTAGAATTTTTACCATAGGCAAAAAATAAATAAGGGGCAGTTTGTGTTCTATTAAATGCTACACTAAAAGCAAGAGAAGGAGAGTTTGGTCACCCAGGGCTGTTACTCTGCTTACCTGAATATGTCTAATGGATTCATAATGACAATAATAACACACTGCTAGTGAATGGCCAGTACATTCTTCATTCCCATAAAGAAAGATCACATTGAACAACATTAAGAAAATGACTTTAAAGGCCCACCTTCATAAGAATACCTGCATTTATACGTGCTCCTAGTTCTTGTTTCAAATAGAACCATTTCATAGGGAAAATGCAGGCTTTTTTGTTGTTTTTTGTTTTCTCTTTTTTTTTTTAATCCACAAAATGGTGCAGAACACATACATAAGAAATGATGCTATTGAATAAGATTCTTAAAATTGGGCACCACCATCTCATAAAATCAGACAGACTATTCATTTTTTCTGAGTTCCCGTCACTCTATGTTTTTCCCCAGTATGTAAACCTAGTAACAGTTGACTTTGTTTTTAAATGTTTTATCTAAATTACTTGCTTTCTTAAAAAAAATGAAAGAAATTATGTAATTATTCTAAATTCTAGTGACTGCTCAACAGTCATGGCTTTGCATTTGCATGAATTTTTTTGGCTTTCATTTCAACTTTTCCACACCAAATTTACCACAGTGAGATACTGCAAGGAAACGCGTTTTAAGTCACCTGACTTTATTATGTAAATGGTAATATTCTTACTAAAAAGAATAGCTTGTTTTTCTTATATATACCATAGGAAATTTTATTTATCTTACACAACTGCTGTTATCCTATTTTCTGAAGAAATGTTCATGTGAATAGTCTTTCTATGGTTTCTCTTCTCCATATTTCCATTTGATATTCAGTATTTTGATGGGAATTATTTTAAATCTAATTGATATCATATTAATCGAGTGAAATGAATATAATTTATCAGTTTACATTTTCTCTTAGAGTATAACAGGCTTATAAAATTATTTGAAAAGGTATTTTGTTCTATAACATTTTCAAGTTATAAAATTTCATATGTATAGATTCACAGTAATAGTAACCCTTAGCTATATCCTGTTCCATACTAATAGTGGATTTTTTATTCTTAATTTTTGTGGGTACACAGCAGGTGTATATATTTATGGGGTACATGAGAAGTTTTGATACAGGCATGCAATGTGAAATAAGCACATCATGAAGAATGGGGTATCTATCCCTTCAAGCATTTATCCTTTGAGTTACAAACAATCCAATCACACTCATTAAGTTATCTTAAAATTTATAATTAGGTTATTATTGACTATAGTAACCTTGTTGTGCTATCAAATAGTAGGTATTATTCATTCTTTCTATTTTTACCATTTTATTTTATTTAACCATCCCCAGCCCCCTACTACCTTTCCCAGCCTCTGGTAACCATCCTTCTACTCTCTATCTTCATGAGTTCAATTGTTTTGGTTTTTAGATCCCACAAATAAATGAGGACAGATGATGTTTGTCTTTCTCTGCCTTGCTAATTTCACTTAACATAATGATCTCCAGTTCTATCCAAGCTTTGCAAATGACTTGATTGCATTCTTTTTTATGGCTGAATAGTGCTCCACTGTGTATTTGTACCATATTTTCTTTATTCCTATATCTGTTGATGGGCACTTAGGTTGCTTCCAAATCTAACGTATTGTAAGCAGTGCTGCAACAATCATAGGAGTGTAGATATCTCTTTGATATATTGATTTCCTTTATTTTGCATATATACCCAGCAGTGGAATTGCTGTATCATATGGTAGCTCAATTTTTAGTTTTTTGAGGAACCTCCAAAGTGTTCTCCATAGTGGTTACACTAATATACATTCCCACCAACAGTGTATGAGCGTTCCTTTTTCCTCATATTCTTGCCAGCATTTGTTATTACCTGTCTTGGACGTAAGTATTAAGCCATTTTAACTGTGATGAGGTATCTCATCGTAGTTTTGATTTGCAGTTCTCTGATGATCAGTGATATTGAGCACCTTTTCGTATGCCTATTTGACGTTATATGTCTTCCTATGAGAAATGTCTATTCAAGTCTTCTGCCCACATTTTGATCAGATTATTAGATTTTTTTTCTTATAGAATTGTTTGAGCTCCTTATATATTCTGGTTATTAAACCCTTGTCAGATGGCTAGTTTGCAACTATTTTCTCCCATTTTGTAGGTTGTCTCTTGACTTTGTTAATTGTATCCTTTGCTGTGCAGAAGCCTTTTAACTTGATTTGATCTCATTTATTCATTTTTTGCTTTGGTCGCCTGTGCTTGTGGGGTATTGCTTAAGAAATCTTTGCCCAGATCAACATCCTGAAGATTTCCCCCATGTTTTCTTATAGTAGTTTCATAATTTGAGGTCTTAAAGTCTTTAATCCATTTTTATTTTATTTTTTATATGCTGAGAGATAGGGGTCTAGTTTCATTCTTCTTCACATGGATACCTTTTCCCAGCACCGTTATTGAACCGACTGTCTTTTTCCCAATGTACGTTCTTGGAACCTTTGTCAAAAATGAGTTCGTTGTAGTTGTGTGGATTTGTTTCTGGGTTCTCTGTTCTGTTCCATTGGTCTATATATCTGGTTTTATGAAAGCACCATGCTGTTTTGGTTACTATAGCTGTGTAGTATAATTTGAAGTCAAATAATGTGATTCCTCCAGTTTTGTTCTTTTTGCTTAGGATAGTTTTGGCTATTCTAGTATTTTGTGGTTCCATATAAATTTTAGAATTTTTTTTTCTATTTCTATAGAGAATGTCATTGGTATTTTTATGTATTTTTATAGGCATTTCATTGAATCTGTAGATTGCTTTGGGTAGTATGGACATTTTAGAAATATTGATTCTTTCAACTCATGGACATGGAATGTCTTTCCATTTTTGATATCCTCTTCAATTTCTTGCATCAGTGTTTTATAGTTTTCATTATAGAGATCTTTCACTTGTTTAAGTTAATTCCTAGGTGTTTAATTTTATGTGTGGCTAATATAAATTGGATTATTTTTCTGATTTCTTTTTCAGATTGTTCATTGTTGGCATATAGAAATGCTACTGATTTTTGTATGTCAATTTTGTATCTTGCAACTTTACTGAATTTGTTTATTAGTTCTAATTGTTTTATTGTGGAGTCTTTAGGTTTTTCCAGATATAAGATCATATTATCTGCAAACAAGGATAATTTGACTTCTTTTCTGATTTCGACGCCCTTTATATCTTTTTCTTGTCTGGTTGCTCAGCTAGGATTTCCAGTTCTATGTTGAATAACAGTGGTGACAGTGGACATCCTTTTCACATTCCAATCTTAGAGGAAAGTCTTTCAGTTTTTCCCCATTCAGTATGATACTAGCTGTGAGTCTGTCATATGTGGCTTTTATTATGTTGAGGCATATTTTTTCTATCTCCAGTTTTTTGAGGGCTTTTATCATGAAGGGATGTCATATTTATTAAATGCTTTTTTAGCATAAATTGAAATGATCATATGGTTTTTATTCTTCATCCTGTTGATATTATGTACCATATTTATTGATTTGCATATGTTGAACCATCCTTGCATCCAGGGATAATAGTGGGTATTCAAAAATTCATATTACTTAATCTAATTATATTTTCTGGCCTTATAGGTTTTGTCTATTTGCATTTATGAATACAATTAATCTATTTCAGAGGTGAAACAAATGCAGAATTTCATTTTGTAATGGAATTACATGTCATATATATGTGACTTATATGTCAAAGTAAAGTATACTTTGAGATGATCTTGAAAAGCCAGTTAGCCAATCCTCTTTCCCTTAAGAAAAAATATAGCTAAAGTAATTTTAAAAAGTTCTGGAAATTAACTTTGCTTTAAAAAAAAAAAAACAGTAGCCGCGCGCTGTGGCTCACACCTGTAATCCCAGCACTTTGGGAGGCTGAGGCGGGCAGATCACAAGGTCAGGATATCGAGACCATCCTGGCTAACATGGTGAAACCCCGTCTCTACTAAAAATACAAAAAATTAGCCGGGTGTGATGGCAGGCGCCTGTAATCCCAGCTACTCCAGAGGCTGAGGCAGGAGAATGGCATGAACCTGGGAGGCAGAGCTTGCAGTGAGCCAAGATTGCCCCACTGCACTCCAGCCTGGGCCACAGAGCGAGACTCTATCTCGGAAAAAAAAAAAAAAAAAGAGTATTTTTGGAAAAAGAATCTATAAACTCCACTAGAAACAGAACTTTCAAAGGTCTACTAAGATGAAAGAAAAAATTCCTAGTAGTTAAGATAAATAATTTCTGTTGTAGTTAATTTCGTTGGCTCTTGTTCATGTCCTGTTAGTTGTATAGAACTAGTAAGCAATCAGCAGAAGCCTCACATTTGAAATTACTATTTCAAATATCTCAATCTTCAGCTACATTCTCCTGCCTTTCTAGTTCATTTTCCTTTCACTGTCTCTCCTTTGTCTCACGATCCCTCAGTGCTTCCTATCTCACATCTCTCTGCAGCCCACTTAGATTCATGGACCATCATTGTAACCATGTTCTTACAAAAAATCGTCAACTTTCCTGCTTCTTAAAATCATACAGGCAGTAAACAATATCAGAAATATTGAAATATCTCAATGCAAAGTTCTAGACTTCTTTTCAATCTATAAATTTTTCCTAGATCATCTCACTAGACTACCAGATTCCATCTCTAGTCTGTTTTATGAATCTGACCTAATCTCCATCCTTAATATTGCCACATGGAAATCTCAGGGACATCTCAAGTTTAGCATACCCTGAATAGATGTCTTCATCCTCTCTTCTCAATCTCTTCTGCCTTCAATTTCACCCATTTATGTATTTTGTATCTGTATCCACCCTATTGTCCCTATCAGAAATTTGAAATTTATCCTTGAATGTCACAACCCCACAAACAACCAACTCCAATTCGAGAGTAAATGTTTTGATTCTATGCCAAAAACACATTTGGACAATTTCCTCTTCTTTTTATACTCTTGCCATCATCTTAATCCCAGCCCTCAACTTCTTCATCTTAAGTTATGAGATTAGATTTGATCTCCCTACTTTTTAATACAAAGCTTGAATTGTGCAGTTCCTCTGCATGAGACTTTTATTGGCTTTACTAAAGTAAAATATCAGATTCTTAGCTTACAGAGCTCCTGATTTCTTTTCCAGTAGTCTTTCTCTTCACTGACTTTCTTTCTACTCCCCTTATAAGCCAAGCCAGTCAGTGCCTTCACCTGGAGTGTTCATCTTCCAATCATACCTAATGAACTCCTAGTTATCCTTATTTTCTCAGCTTAAGTGTACTTTCTCAAAGAGCCCTTTCCTGATTTCTAAAATTATAACTTACTAATAGTAATCAGAAATTTTAATAAGTTATTACATATTAATATTATTTATCTTAGTTTTTATTGTAGAATTCCACTCTCCACCACTAGACTACAAGATCCTCAATGACAGCAAACATGTCTGCTGACTCCATCACTGCATATCTATGAGCAAGCAAAATATAAGCACATAGGAGACAGAATAACTACTTGGTTAATGGTCTGAATTGATTTTTTTCTATGTTTTAAAGACTTATTATTACTCCTTTACATCCTCTCTATACCAGCCTAATTAATTTCTGTGATATTTTTCCCAATTGTTCTATCTTTATTTGGCATATTGTAGTTGGGATAATTTTTCTTAGGTATTCATAGTGCTCATATATGATTCATTTCTACAAACTCAATTTAAGATCTGTCTTGAATTTAGAGCACCAGATGAATCACAGAGAAATAGACCTTCCATTTTGACATGGTATTCATGTACCCTCTGAAAACCCTTTGAGGAGGAAGACCCTTGGAAGATTTTTTCCTATGCATGCAATAGGCCAATAACTTTCCTTAGTTTCTATTAGGGGAACCTGTTTTAAGGGAATCTTTTGAGTGCTTGCCTGTTAGTGTTTCCATTATACATGGGAGGGTAGTATTAGGTTTCATTTTTAGCTTCTTACTCCTGAGTTCTTGGTGACTTGTGTAGTAATTTTGGATAATGTTTGCTTCTCCAACTAAAACATGCATCAGGATCTCTTCTCCTTGTGACCGCTCTGTTTATTTTCTGTTTCAGTAAGAGTAAGAATACAAGGATGAAAAGAAAAATAAAGTTGATTTTATCACAGATTTTGGCAAAAATAAATAAATGAAAGCAGTTGTGAGATGAAATTCTTCTTTTGATTGAAGGTTTTTCTTGATTGAAGGGTTCGTGGTCTCATGGGTTTCAAGAAATGAAGCCGTGAACCACAGCAGCAAGTGTTACAGCTGGATTAGAGAAACGTGCGGACCCAAAGAGTGTGTGGCAGCAAGACTCATTAAAGCAAAAGCAAAAGTAAAGTGAAAGCAAAAGTAAAGCTTCCACACCTTACTTTGGAATAGAAGGGTTGCCTTTCTGGCTTGGGTGTCTTACGCTTATATCCCCTTATGACCCCTCCCCTTTTCCTTTTTCCGTCCTATAGAATTAGCTCATTTTCTATCTGCTTGTGGGTTGGCGGGCCTGATTGGTTGAAAACATCAGGCTGCAGCTATAGCTTAAACTCCCTATATGATTGGTTGAAGTTTCAATCCCTTAGCTTGCAGCTGTGACTCATTTTGGCTTAGGGGAAAGTCCCCTTTGATTGGTTGAAGTTTCAATCCCTTAGCTTGTAGCTATGACTCATTTTGGCTTAGGGGAAGGTCCCCTTTGATTGGTTGAAGTTTCAATCCCTTAGCTTGTAGCTATGATTCATTTTGGCTTAGGGGAAGGTCCCCTTTGATTGGTTGAAGTTTCAATCCCTTAAATTGCAGCTATGACTCATTTTGGCTTAGGGGAAAGTCCCCTTAGGGAAGTCCCTATTGACCCAGGAAGTCCAGCCAATTTAGCCACTTAATCCTCAGTTGACTGCAGGCATTTCCAGTTAAGAGTTAACAGAATTTAGTAGTGATCCTAAAACTTGAGCTTTAAATACTGCCTTAGGGGATACTAAGACAAAGTGCTTGACAAGTTTTGCATTCCAACAGGCTTAATTTCTCCATTGAAGTACCTAAAAGAGACTATCCAGATCCAATACAGATTGCTCTCTGTAAGCCTCAACATGTAACTTAATTAACTTTTTGTCTGCCTCTGTTTCTCCAAAGCATTTCTTGAATTTGTGTGAATGAAAGGACATTTCTCAAGAGGACATAGTCTACTGCACCAATATTTGCATTTAGTAAATGGAAATCAGTTGTCTGTTGAAGACATCGTTTTCCATATTGTAGGTATTCTCCAGCTCTCTAACCTACAGTTTGTGAATTTTGTACATGACTAGAGGATGTATTACGATGCCACATAGGGCTGAAAGAGAATTAAACTAATCATGTGCAGTTTCTTATTCCAATCTGAACAGCAACTGATACTTATGACTTAGGAAAAATCCCCACTCAGTTTGTATCACTAGGAGGAACAGTTTCTAATATTCAACTGTTCATAAAATGCAGGTAGAAATCTTTTGCCCAAAGGACAAGCAAACACCAGAAAATAGAATTTCCAAAATATCAGCAATTTCCAATACATCAAACCTCAATGGTTTTGTTAATGATCTATTTCCAGAGTTAAGGATACAAAATACTGTTCCTGTAGGAGGAAGGGACTATCTGCATAAAGTCCTGGTTTGCATTATATGGCATGAAGTAATTAGTTATTCATAGGGCAGTAATTTGGTTAAGGGGAAAAAGGCTTACTATGCTGTAATAATTGCAATAGGCACATATGTATCTAATAAAATCTAATAAGTCTAATAAAAAGACACATCTAAAAATCTAATAAAAAGACATATGTATCTTTACACATGTATGGTATGTGGATAAAAGATAAAAATTATCTTCATCTTTTTTTTTAAAGTTTAATGATACCATTGGGTAATTACTTATTAGAATGATCACATGGCTGGCATTGCTAAAAATGGTATTACAAAAGTGTCTACTTTACAAGGATATCTTAAAAAATTTTTTATGATCGTTTCCTCAAAATAATCAAGAAAATTCCTCATTTGACTTAACACCACTGTTGTATCAGTCAGAGGTTTATGTCTACAATTTCCAAACCATAGACTGACAGAAACTAAACAAATGGACAATAGGTCTGTTTTTATTTACCTGGTTATGTCCTTAAGTCATGGACAGGAACTTTGTCAGTGTAGGAGCCAAGGCCCTTGGTTTCCTAAAGGTTTCTTAAAAACTACTGACATGATGCAAATTAATAGGAGGAAAGGTAGCAAGACCCCATCTCTACCAGGCATGGTGTCCTACACCTGTAGTCCTAGCTACTGTGGGAGGCTGAGGTGAGAAGCTCACTTGAGTGCAGCAGTTCAAGGCTGAAATGAGCTAGCATCCTGGAACAGCATTCTAGCCTGGCTGACAGAGCAAGATCCTGTTTCTAAAGAAAAATACATAATTAAAAGACTTTAAAATGTATTTAATGAAGACCCAAAGATACAGAGAAAATTGTCCATTCTTATGCTTAGGTTCAAAAAAGTATAGACAGACTTATGGAAATATGATTGAGTGTGAAAGAGTGTGATCTGATATTAATTGAGTGAGGAAACCCAGCAAGGCCTGTCTGTCTAAACTCTTGTTGATTTCTCTGAGCATGCATTCTTTCCTACTGGGTGTAGGGCAGGGCCCTCGCTGGAATGTGGGTCTAATGACCTACAAACAGGTAGGTCAGATCATTCTTTTATGGCCAGTTTTTACATAGAATATTTTCAGATTTTATGGCTGGCTTTCAGGAAAAGGGGTTCTCATTTGTATGCCCTGTCTGGGGGAAGAGGGATTCTAGGTTCTATGGCTTGCCTTGGCGGAAAATGGGACTGAGTGACAGGAGGACAGGAGAAAGAGAAAAACCTTTGCTTCTGGGGCTGTTGCTGAGGCCTTCATTTTGGTGTATGGTCTGCATACCATCATCACCCTTAGGAATGGTCATAGTTAGTAAAATGGTCCTCTCAAGTAGAGGGTTAGAGATGACCCCAGATTGCTAGAAATCTTCTTAATGTTTAGAAAGTGATTCCACATTCAGCAGCAGAAGTCAGTAATCCTGGATCACATGTGAGCTGATTTCCATCCAAATTAACTGACTATATTATGTAAACAAGGGTGAGTTTAGGTATGGTTTTATTTGCACTAACATCCTCCTGCCCCTTTTCTAATTACAAGAGCTAATCTGTACAATAAGGAAATGGAGTATAGTGGAAAATAATTTAACTCAATTGCGCACCAAAGCCTGGGTGAAAAAGGATCAGCCTAGCATTCCTTGGTTCCATTATCCACCATGAATCCACTATTAATAGCAGAAATATTTTCCAAAGATTTTCTAGAACCACATGTAACATTAAGATCAAAATTGTAAATTATAAAGAATTAAATGATTCTTTGTATCTATATTGGGCTACAAGAATGCCTACAAATCAGTATTAATATGCCTATTTTGTGAGGAGAATAAAGCTTACAAGATAGTATTTAAATCATTGTTCTCATTGCAAAGCCAATAAGGGAAGACAGAGCCTGGATTTGAACTGAAAGCTCCCTAGCTCCAAAGTCAACTGGCTTCTCATACCATTACTCTGCCTCCTCCAAAAGATCACATTAAATGAGAGGCAGGTGGGCCACATGTAACAATACTTGTGGCAGTTCAGTCAAAAGTTTTGTTTCTTCTGAGTTTTTTTCTTCTGATTTCCTTCAGCTGCCCGCTGCATTGATGGAAATCAAACTTTGTTCAAGACGTATTCTTACCGTTCAAAGCCCAGTTGATGGCCTCATCATTTTCTTCTTATTTATTATTGCTCCATATGACATTTTATGTTACTCACTCTTACTCTCAGATTAGAAAATCAAACTGTGTATAACTTTCTTAAAACACACATACACACACAAATCCTCTGAATTTATTTAAAAAAAAAAAGATTCTGGAGCCCGAGCATGGTGGCTTATGCCTGTAGTCCCAGCTTGTTAGGTGGGTAGATTGGTTGGGCCCTGGAGGTCAAGATAGCAGTGAGCAGAGATCGCACCACTACACTCCAGCCTGGGAGACAGAGTGAGACCCTGTCTCAAAAAAAAAAAAAATCTGATGTGAAAACGTTTTTATAAATATTGCATAAATGTTTTAATCATTAACACTTTTCATGAAGTGATTATCATACAATCTATACTTATTTGAGTCTATTAAAACAATCATAGTATTCTATGTATATACTACATATATAGCTTGTTTTTTTTCCCAAAAAAATGCTATTGCATCTCCTAAGAGGCCATCTTTTTGGTGACTGTTGCTTACAGTTTATGTATAGCACGGCATAGTGTGATTAGAAAAAAATGAGCACCTCTGAGGATTACAATTATGAGACCAGTTCGTCACAGACGAATAAGCAATTAGTGAGGGTCTTGGATCTCAGAACTAAAAAGCTTAGGGTTTTCTACAGTGATCTTTGCTGCTGCAACTTTATCTAGGGTTTTGATCCACTTACAAATTTAATCTAACCTCTCTGAACTTAAATGTTCCATTATCTGTTAGAAAATAATTAGAAGCTGTAAGTAGAAGTCTGCATACATGGAGTTCTTTGGGAGTCCCTGAGCTCATTGAACTGAGGAGTTTGATGGATACTGTTCAGCTAATATTGGACCACAAGCTAATAATAGCAAAAATGCTGCTTAGCTAGGTGAGAAAGTTAACTTGGGGAAAATGAAAATAAAACATTTGGGATTTATGGTCAGAAATAAATTTCCCTTTTTCATTTGTTTCCTGGTATGAAAATAGCCAAGGGAGCCAGTTATGTTTTCATTTTTCTTATTTTTTTAAACAATTTATAATTAAGATCTAAGGGCCCACTTGATCTCAGCTCTATTCACTATAATTTCCTTCTATCCCTACAAAGAATTTTGGTGAATCAGGAATATGTCTAGTATAATGCATATAAATAATAGGTAGATCTGACCAGCAAATTAAAAATTGTCAGCTCTAGCAAGCATGTGGAAAATTAACCATAGGAAACGTGTAAGCTTTTTGGGAGATTTGCAAACACAAGGGGTTTGAGTATAACATCAGAAAAGGTTTTTCCTTTTGTGATTAAAACAATGTACCAAGTGCCTTTAAAATAAATTTATTTCAAAATGTGCAGCACTCACTTACTTAATGAATGTGCTACTATACTCTTATGAAAGAAAACACATTTTATTCTTTTGCAGAATGGCTCTTCAAAATACAATATTCTTTAGTTTTTCATATAATGTTGATTTTAAAAAAGTAAATTTATGAATTCTCTTATTTTACTGGGTTTATGGCTATGAATATATTTTGAAAATGTTCTGTTATTCTTTTCACTTGTACATACAATTATCTCACATATAGAGACCATAACAACATTTTTAGTGTATCTTTATACTTTTGAGATCCATAAATAATATCAATAGGTTTATTAGAGAGAATCCCACTCTTCTACTTGGTAATTCAATTGTCATTTAAAGTAACAGCCTATAGAAAAAAAAAATTCCAAATCCATATTCCTTTTCTATTTCAAATCCACATTCCTTTATTTCCCCACTGGTTATTTTCTCTTATAATATCTACATCTCTTTAGTAATCATTTTTATGTACAGGAACTCTCTATGTACTTAATGGGCACGTGTAACTGTTAAGGAAAGAACACTCCCGTTTACAAATGAGAATGAAATATTTAGAAATAGCTCAGATATAATTCTGCTAGCAGAGTTTTCTAACTGAAAATGAAGCAAAAGACTTTCCTTAATGAGGCATAAAGTCTTTCCACTGCTTCTGAAATAAACAGAATTGTTACATTAGCTTATCATTCTTTTATTTAATACTTTGTCTATTGAACAGAGAAATTTACCATCATCTATGTCTAAAATTTAGTTAATTTAAACTCCTGGGTGAATTCAGTAAAATTTTTAAAAGTGGGCAGTTCTATTTTTCAATTTTAATATTTTAAAGAGAATTTTATAAATACTAATTAGGAGACCTCTTAGGTAAAAGAAATACTGAATTTAGAATCTTGATATAAAAGATCTTGCTCTAAATTCTCCTGCTACCTACAAGTTGGGAGCTCAATGGGAGCCCAGCGAATCTGGTTTTGAAAGGCAAATTAATAAGTAACTGCTCCTAGGTTGTTTAGGATGTTAAAAAAATGATTCTTGTTATCTATTCTGTGTTATATAAATATAAAATACTATTTTTATACTTCTGGCATGTTCTAATAAACATAATAATGACTTAGTAGCTATAGTATGAAAATGCATATTATCTGTTAAATTACATGTGATATAACTCGGGATATTATGGGAAAATAGCCTCTATTTATTTACTATCTTTTGAGTAATGCTACCTTCAGGATGACACACTTTTGAACCGGATGTGGTGAACTCAGTTTCAATGTCTGTAAGCTCTCTTAGGGGTAAATAAATTCTAGGACATATACCAAGACTTTGGTTGACTTCAGATTAGGACTGCAGCAGGGCATATGTTGCAATGAGATGCAGTGGGTGAGAACTCTTGCTTTTTCTTAATATGTTCCATCTGAAATTACTGATAAGTCTCAAGAGACCCTCATCTACAAGCATCTTTCTATAGTCTTCTTTCCAAAGGTTTAACAATAACCATTTCCTATGATGAGTAAAAATAGCATTCAGAATGTTCCTCTGGTGGATTTAGCATTCATCTCATTACAGGACTTAGGCACCATTGCCCATTTCTAATCAAAAAATTATTTTCTCCCTTTTAGATTTAGATTTTGATTAGCTTGAACTTCATAAAACAATATCAGAGGAACAAAAAGAGAAACAATTTCTGTAGTCTGTTAACTGTGATCCAAGTGTGTTGAATACGTTTTCTTCCATTCATCATGGTAATAAAGCACCAAAGACCATCATCCAGCTTTAAACTATAAGTTAGCAGAAAGACTTACATAATTAGTGCCAACTTTTTATAATAAGAAAATGAAAGCCTGTATTTAAGAACTTCCTATTATTTAGGAATTTTCTCTGCATCTTTTTTTCACATTAGCAATTCAAATAGATACAAGATGTTTCGATTTCTAAAGGGTTATATATATGCCAAATAGTTATTTTGTGGATAGTAAATGAAGGTTTTAAGGTATTTCTGTTAATAGCACAGGGTTTTATTTTCATCACCTTAAATGAAATGCATTCAAAACAAGGCAGTGTTGGTTCAAGGTTAACAGTCGGTCAGTCAAGACTTGGTGAAAGACAGTTTGGATATTTAAGTCAACCAAACAATCTGTTTAAAAATATGTATTTGCCAGCTAAGACATTCTTTGAAGCATGATCCTAGGTTATCTAACTGTCGTTTTGGTGATGAGATATTACATTACAAGGTCTCTGTGCTATGAGGTTGATAAGACTGACTGTGAACACTGGCATACACCTAAACTATTTGCCTTACAAATCAGCATTTGAGCATAAAGTATTCAGGGACAAGGGACCTTGGAGGATTACTAACTGATATTTATCATTTGGGTTTATCCTTCTCAAGTGTTTAAATTTAGGAATATGTCAGTATTTGATAGGGAACAGTGGCATAATTCCAAGGTGAAATTTAAATGTAAGTAAGAACAAAATCAGTTTCACCATTTAAAGAAACAGGAAACAAATGCAAAAATTGGTAGAAGCTCCATCAAGATGTGGGGAAATCTCGTGACCCACCATGCTTATATAAGCTGAGTCTCATATCATGTTTCTTTCTCTCAGGATGTTGATTACACTGATAACACCTTACAGAATGTAATAATGTATTTACATTTCATCCTTGATAACTGGCATTTTTAATTTGCCATTGCAACATCAATTGACCTATATGTTAGACTACAAGACTCAATCTGCAGTGTGTCAAGGAAAAAACATAAAATGATATAAACTAATGAATATTTTGAGAGATTAGAAAGAATTTCTTTAGAAATGTGGTATCCTGTAATAGTTAAATCAAAAGAAAGTAAATTAAATATGCCCACTTGAACAATTCATGGAAAGCTGGTGGAACCCAAATAGCAGGAATACAGCTGTGCCTCAGGAATGACCTGGAACTAGAAATGTAACACTATAAGCATCTATAGAGACCTCATGTGTCTCAGCTTCTGCCCAGCTTGTGTGAAGTACCTCCATTAACCCCTAGTCAAGGAAGCAGAGTTTAGGAAAACGATTCTCATTGGCCTCTTTTGGGATTGTGCCCATCCCTGGATCAAATGAAGAGGGCATAATCCCATTTTTCAAAATGGCTGCTGATGGTCCAGGAATTTTATCGTGTACATTGAG
Source organism: Pongo pygmaeus (assembly GCF_028885625.2). Taxonomy (NCBI): domain Eukaryota; kingdom Metazoa; phylum Chordata; class Mammalia; order Primates; family Hominidae; genus Pongo; species Pongo pygmaeus. The sequence continues at coordinate 111,967,848 of NC_072384.2, read as the reverse complement.
TGGAGACCAAGCTTAATAAAAGGGAGAGGGAGGAACTTGAGAGGCAACCTGTTAAGTGACTGCTAAAAACTTAATTAATACTTCCAGTCTAACCAGAGACCAAAAGAAATGTTTATTTCAAGCTACATAGCCTCATTTTTCTCTTATGTATATTTTTTTTCTTATTCACCTTTTGTAATGGATGATTTTTTTTTCAGTATGATTACTATGTAGGTGTTGTTCACTGTTGGTAATCATTTAATTAAGACCTTTTTCCTTTATGTTCTATATCCCTACATCTAATTCTTCCAAAGTGTTTGACTAGAATTCTCTTTTCCCCAATGTCAGATACTTACAGGAAATCTATCAGTTACTCTTTCCTTTTTCTTATCTGGGAGAAATCCTTTCTTTCTTTCTTTCTTTCTTTTTTTTTTTTTTTTTGAGACGTAGTCTCGCACTGTTGCCCAGGCTGGAGTGCGGTGATGCGATCTCAGCTCACTGTGACCTCGGCTCACTGCGACCTCCGCCTCCCGGGTTCAAGCAATTCTCCTGCCTCAGCCTCCCAAGTAGCTGGGATTACAGGCGTGTGCCACTATGCCCAGCTAATTTTTATGTTTTTAGTAGAGACGGAGTTTCACCATGTTGGTTGGCCAGGATGGTCTTGATCCCTTGACCTCTGGATCAGCCCATCTCAGCTTCCCAAAGCGCTGGAATTACAGGCGTGAGCCACTGCGCCCAGCCAGAGAAATCCTTTCTTAAGAATTCCACTCTCATGCTACAATCTGGACGGGTAATATCTAGGTCATTGGCCCAGCTGTAATTCTAGGTTCTCTCTTTCTCATCATTCAGAATCCCCCTTTGCTTCTCAGCTGAATTAGATCCTTTAGTTCCGGGATACCATATCTTCCTCCTTCTTAGTTTCATATTTCATTTTACTGAAAGTATATCTGTAGTAGTCTATGCCCAATCAGCAGATAGAATCCAATCCATACTATGTGTCAAAGAGGGGAAAATTTAATGTGAATAATCATTAAACATGGCAAGAGTAACTGTAATATGTAAGGATACTTTATATGGTACCCTAAGGGTGAGTGAGAGTACCTAAGAAAGGTCAACTTGAAGGAGTCCGTACTTTGTTTGAATTGTGTTTTAGCCATGGGGGTAGCAGAAAAGTTGACCGGTTTAACCAGGTTGGAGTCGTTCTGGGGTTATTGAGCAAACAGTAAGCATCCTCTGGATTGCAGGCTGGGGAACAAGTGATCAGCAGCTGCTGCTGTGGGGGAGTGGGTGCTTAATTGTGAGGGGGCTTGCTGGTAGAGCCCAAGCAAAGTAGGCCACTGAGTGCAGATGGTGTAAGGGCTTGCTGACAGAGCCCAGGCACCTGCACTGGAAGGAGGCCTGGGAGAGCAGGCACATCATGTAAATCTCTGGTTTTCATGTCAAAGAACTATGGAAAGGTTATCATCAGGCTAAGACTTTAAGGTCAGAGAGGACAAATCAGGTCCTGGTCCTGTGACTAGGTTGGACTGTACCAAGTGTTCTCACACTCAAACTGCTGACCACCCCCCTACACCCAACACCTTCCTACTCCACTCTCAAACCTGTGCCAGAAATTGCAGGAAGCCTCTTCTTCCTGCAGTATCCCTCCAGAGACTGCTACCTAAAATCTTATCATGCCCTCTTTAAAGAAGATATGTTTAAAAGAATTCACTTATTTATCACAGAGGATACATTGAAAGGTATATTTATAGTTGAGAGGTAATGAATTCATAATTGACACAATTATATTACCCCCAATACTTTCCTATTACATGATATTTATTTCCTATACATGGTAATATAATTTTCTTTTGCCTCCCTTCCTCCCTCCATCCCACCTCCCTTCTTTCCTGTCTTCCCATCTTTCCTGTTTTTCTGTCTTTTTCAGAATTGACACATTCAAAAATACTTTTTTGTATACCCCCTACTTGTTTGATAGTTTGCCTGGGTATGAAATTCAGTTGATAGTACTTTTCCCTCAATATTTTACAAATATTTTCCAATTTATTCTAGCTTCCAGTATTGCTGTTATTGCAGTCCAATGCCATTTTGATGCCAAATTTCTGTTTTTCTCTTGGCAATATTTGGGTATCTTTTCTCTTGTCTGGTGTTTCCAAAATTTCTAAGCAATGAAAGTTGGGGCTTTTTTTTTTTTCTCCATTCATTGTTCTGAGCTCTTGAGGGTTGCTTTGAATCTGGAAACCTATGTCTTTCAGTTTGGGGATTCCCGTCCCCACCCCCAATCCCATGGCATCTTTGATAATATTTATCACACTTTTTTTGTTCCTTTTTCTGGAATTCTTGCTAATTATATGCTGGACCTTCTAAATGGATCCTCTAATTTTCTAGTATGTTTTCTCAGATTTTCCAGGTTTATGTTTTTTCTTTTTCTGAGAATTTTCTTGACTTTTCCTTCTCAGTTGTTGTATATGATAATACCATATATGATACTTTCAGTTTCTAAAACCATCTCTCTTGTCATCATTTTTCTTTAAATGCATGATACTTGGTTGATAGATACAATATATTTTTTCATCTGTTTTAGGATGCTAATTTCTTAAATGTTATTTTCAAGTCCCTGAATTGTCTCCTCCCTCAGGGTTCTTTTCTTTCTGTTTGTTTAAATCAGGTCTGTTTTTAGAGCTAGAGTTTTTGCACAAATATCTGTTGATTTGACCTTTACTGTGAGCAGGTATGTGACCATTTGTTTGAGTTACCCACCTTAGTTAACTCAAAAGATTTCTCTCTTTCCAAAGAGAAATCTGTCAGTTTGTCTGCTGCTAAATTACATATCTGGCTGCCAGCATTTTTACAGATGATTGCAAGTAGTTTGGCTCACCATGTGGACATTCAAAAAAAACCAAAAAGAAAAAAAAAAGGTATTTTTACAGTTAGCCTCCCCTTCCCCATTTTCCACTGTGTGTGGTGTCCCCAAATGTAGAGTCTTTTTGGCTCATTTCTCCATTTAAAAATTTGTAGTTTCTTGCCAGATTGGAGTTAGTCACCTGGTACACCTGATACTCTGAATAAAGAGATATTTAGAGAGTTTAATAGCAATTTATAAGGATTTAAATTGTTATTCTTGTTTTCTGTCCTACCTTTCAACTTCACCATCTGTGCTACTAAATTTCTTAGTTTTTATACCTTTTCCTATTTTTTCCTGATGGAAATGGCTTTTGTATTATTGGCATCCGTCTTTGTAGGCACTTGGCTTTTTGCTTTTCTCATTTTGCTGTCTCCATTTCTTATCATTTTTCTGAGATCTGTTGTCATTTTTTCACTTGCTATTATCCCTTTCTCTTTGTTTCTGTATTTGTATCTTTTTACTACCTTAAAACCTTCACTCTTGTTTTAGCAGGATTTGGGAAGGAGCAGAGAAAATGCATGCACTTAACAAAACAGTTAACTGGAAGAATCATAAGGAAATGAAATTGAAAAATCCTAGGAGAGCTCCTTCTGACCTTGTTTTGTTTTGTTTTTTCCTGTTGGGTTTTGTGAAGGTAAAATGAAAGAATAAGTACCCTCTAATTTCAGCCATTCAGTAATCTCATTTTATTCTGGAAAGCTTCCCTTATAATGAACAGCACTAGACATTCTTTGGACAATCAATGATTGCTTATTGAGAACTATAGGCTCCTTAAGCAAATGATCTTGTCATCCTCACGTGGAAACAAGAAGGACAAGAAGCACCCATATTGAGAAGTGGTAGTTTATAACTTTACTTAAGGTAGTCACTGCTGGGTAAAATATCTAAGAAAATACCCACTAGATTGCAGTTAAAAGTGAAATTCTTCTTTGATTTTTCCCATAAGTTAAAATTTTACAATATTGGGAATAGTTAAAAGTTATCCTCTTTGATTTAAATACAAGAGAAGTTTTATAGGAAATAATATGTGCAATCTAATTTGGCTAAGGATAGAGCTTGGCAGTAGTACTGTCAACCTTATTATTAACAGCTACAGAAATATTTATGGTGGCCATTGTTTACATAGACTATAGAGGTATAAAGATTACCAAGGTGAAAGAAGACATTTAACAACTGCATGCTTCTTGACAGAAGGACTCTAAATGTTAACACACTGAGTCTATCTAACTTGACAGGAAACACACACGCACACACACAAACATACACACAGAAGAAATTATTTTTTGTGAGCCTGTTAGCTCAAAGAATATCTTCTTACACAGGTAATTGAAATTAGCGTGACTAGTTATATTTTTATTCCAAAGACATTTTCTTTGTAGGCAGAAGTAAAAAGAGCCCAAAGCAAGGACTCTTATCATTTTTTCAATTCAGAGATTTCTTTGAAAAATCTGATGAAAGCTATGGATCCTTTGTTCAGAAAAAGTATGCATATGAGTGTATTCAATCACGACTTTCATTCAGTTCCTGGGGATTTCGAATCCCTCTGGAGGGTATATACACAGGAATCACTGGCTTAAAGACTTTTCTTAAAGCCCAGTGTTATTATGTTAATATTATAACTCTAAAGGAGACTTAAGAGGTCAATATGTGCCCTTGGACTGCTCAAGAGATTATTCTAAGTCACTGCTCAGTTTTAACAGTCAGTGTATCAGGAGCCTTTTGTATCTTACCTTGTTTAATCTCACAACAATCTGTAAAATAGGTGATATACAATGAAGTCACAAGTTCTGAGAGGGTGGATGCAGGTCCAAAGTCCCACAGCAAGTAAATGATGGAGCAGGGCTCAAATCTATGGCATGATTCAAAAATGTCTCCTTCTGCCAAGTGACGATACTCAAATTGTTGGGTACATTTATATGGGCAGTCTAACAAATAATGAGTAACACCAACTAAAAACAAAAAAGAACGTTCATTTCCCTTTTTCCTAGTGCATGGTATACATGTATATACGTCCAAGTTTTCACTTTACTAGAAGAATTTCAAAAGTAGGAGAAAATAGGTAAATTTAATATAAAGTCTATACAAAAGAAATAAATAGGAGTATTCCAATGGTAAGAATATATCAGGTGAAAATAAAAAATAAAATAGATTTCTTGATTTTTTGCCAAGGTCTTTCTTCCAAAAGCCTTTCTTCTGAAACTTAGACCAGAATATTCAACTGTTTACTAACTAGTTGAAACAACACAGAGGATTCAACATACCCCAGTTTGACATACTCCAAACAGATGTAAGCTTTACTCCTAAGCCCGGCTTGCTTTTCCCATGTTCTTATTGTAATGAATGTTGACACCATCAACTGAGTCACCCAAGTCATCCACAACTTTCCTCTATTTCTCAGCCCAGCACAACATTGTAGACATTTCCATTTTGATCTGTCCCCGATCTTCTGTTTTCAGGGTTCAGTTTTTCCAGTTCAAGCTTCACAAATCCTCTAGTGAGGTCTTTGGACCACAAAAAGCTGATGATCTAGTTGCAGAGGACTTATCTAGGATTTCTGTGTAAGAAGGCTTAGAAGTATTGGCCCTGTTTAAAAGGACAGGGCACAGGAGGAGGACGTGGAGAGATGTGTGGTCTAAAGCTCTGCAGCCTCTCTTGGCGGTCAGTGTTTCAAAAGATTGAGGTGTATAGTGAGTTTAACTAAAGTGATTGTGCCTTAGAGGCCACCAAGCATGTCAGATGGCTCTCGCTAAAGTTCTCTTTTATTCCCCACAGACATACAAAACTGCCACTTTAACTGAATTATTCTTTTGCCTGTTTTTATAGCATTTTGATTAATGAAATAAAATAGATTTTCTTATCAAATAATAACATTATGCGAAGATATAAACTTTCTTTTTGGGTAAATTTTAGTTACTCTTAAAAAGCTGAGATTTTTTTGAATTAAAAAATCTATTGATGAAATTCATTTAGCAACTGATCATTTTTAAGTAATATTTTTACTATCATCTGAAGGTTCAAAAATAAAAATTGAAATAATTGTGACGTAGTGACTCGATGTCTCTTTACCATTTTAATAATTTAGATTTCAATTGAGTATAGCTCTAATGAAAATAAATATGTAACAGATGAATTTGCATTGTGTAATTTTTCTGAAATATTGTATAATACAGTCAATTTATCTTGATAATGAGAATTTAACCATATTCCATAATAAGCTTCCTTTGAATTAACAATTTGTTATATTACAAAACTTCTTTAGCCCTCAAAATTTACTTGATAAATTTTGGACAGCTGTGTTTCAGTATAAGAAAATATTATTTTATCAAATAGATGTATATATGGGGATTGAAAAATAATGTTAATAGATTCTGTACAAATGAATCCATTTATGTTATTATGTTCTGATTATAAACTAATATACACTCATAGAATGCAGAAAATATGTACAAATGATGGTCTGGTTAAGTACAGTGATGATTGCTATAAAAAATTTGAAATATATCTTTGAGGCTTTCTTTTTTTGCTTGACTGATTAGATATGCCTCATCCCCTAAATCATATATGCTATAGACAATAATGGATTAATATATGGGATTTTACGGGTATTTTCCTAACCGTCCTCTCTATAGACCATTTGGATATTGCATTTTTCCTCCCTTCTTCATGTTTTTAGGACAGAAATAACAAGTGAATAAAAAATACTCTCTCGATAGAATGAGTAAGTGGGGTTGGATGCAGTGGCTCATGCTTGTAATCCCAGCACTTTGGGAAGTGGAGGCAGGTGGATCACCTGAGGTCAAGAGTTTGAAACCAGCCTGGCCAACATGGCAAAAACCCATTTCTACTAAAAATACAAAAGATTAGCTGGGCATGGTGGCAGGCCCATGTAATTCCAGCTACTTAGGAGGCTGAGACAGGAGAATCACTTGAACCCAGGAGGTGGAGGTTGCAGTGAGCCTAGATCATGCCATTGCACTCCAAGCTGAACAATATGAGTGTAACTCCATCTCAAAAAAAAAAAAAAAAGAGTAAGTGGGTAAAAAGCTACATCATTCTTTAGTTGTTACACATTCAGGGAAGGGCATTTCACGAAGAGATAGATCAGAGGGGAAAAAAAAAAGTCATCAAGAGAAAAAGATTATAAAACTGAGACCTAGAGAAAGGTCTTCAGGGGTAGGAAGGAGGCTCCCAGGGGTCTCAGGGTGCTAGAAAAGAGAAGAGAATGCAGAGGTTTATTAGGAATTTCTACAGATTATACCTTAGAACCATCTGACACATAGAGAAAAGTGGGAGTTAAGGTATATATTTCATTTATGTTGTTGCTTTCTTAAAAATGAATATTTTTAGGCCTAAGCATCGAGAACTAGTGGATTTATAACTACTATGTAACTAAATTGCCAGAATATATTCGTCTTATTCTGAAGCCTCTTTTCTGTTCCATTGAACTGTGTGTTTCTACTTCCAAAAATGAAAATAAAACACCATTTCATGTACTTCCTCTTTATTGGACATTTTGATATTTGTCAGAGCAAGTATGCTTTCATTATTATTCAAAGCATTCAGACTGTTGTTTTTGTTTTGTTTTTTGCTGTGAAGTTTATAATTGCATTAACATCCCTTCCTTTCCCAAATGATATCTTAAACATTGAATTAAACATGTAGTTTAATTTGGAGAAAGCTGAAACTTTACAATATTGAAACATTTCCTTCAGATATACTTTAGTTTTATAATTTTCTTGAAATATGATTTTTTTTTCATTGGAGTTACTTGACAATATTTTGTTGTTTCTGTTCCTATTGTAATTGGTATCTTATTTCTTATTTATATTAATTGGATATTGTTGGCATAAATTAACTCTTCTTATTTTGCATACAGTCGTCCCTCTATATCCAGGGAGGGATTGGTTCCAGGACCTCTGCAGATACCAAAATTCACGCATACTCAAGTCCTACAGCCTGAAGAACCCATGTATACAAAAACTTGACCCTTTCATAGCTGCATGATTTGCTTCTCAGCAATACTATATTGCAATACAAGTTGCATATGTGAAACCTGCTAATACAGAGGGTCAACTGTATTGAAAAAAAAAATCCACCTGTAATTGGACCCATGCAGGTCAAACCCATGGGCTGTTGTTGTTCAGAGGTTAACTGTATTTCTGTGTGGTCTGTTAGTTCTAGTATTCTAATAACAACTGGTTCTTATAACTATGATGTTTTCATCTTGTTTCTGATATAATTCCTATAGTTTTATCTCTTTTCTAATTGTTAATGCTTTATATTTGTACTTTTTGCTCTTTTTCAGGATTTACAAGACCCTCTCTTCCTCTGGTATATCTCAGACCATATATATTTTTTCTATTTCCATTTAATATTTTTCTTTTATTGTCTTCCCTTTTCTGTCAACTTAATGATTTTTTTTCCTAGTACATCTGTTTTTCAAGTCTTTAAAAATTTATTTTAAGATTTTAAAACTTGTCAGGGATCTTAGCTCTTAGTTTTAAAGTGGTCTCGCCAAATAATCTTCAGCAGCCAATACAATGTCTCTCACACTGCAAATTCTCCAAGTTGTTTGCTTTCTAGGCAAGTTAATGCCTATCGTTTTAAGATAATTACCTTATTCTATAAAAATTTATCCCAGAAATGATATTGTACTTCTTCAATGACTATTTTATTTGAATCTTTCTTATTCTCAAACAAATTTATTATGAACTGAATTTCCTCAGGGTGTAACTTAAACCACTTCCTAGGTATATGTAAAGACAAAAACACATTCTATTCAAGAAGGTAATATGAGAGAATGCAATTTGATTGACAATAAATTCATTATAGATTGGATATATTTATGTAGACATATGACTGCCACACCCTTTATAATATTTATACTATTTCAGTCTTGGATTGCATTGATTTTACCTTCAGTCACTTCATGAAGTTTGAGATAATGTGAATTTAAAAAGCCCTTCTTTAGGGAATGAAAGAATACATAAAAGAATGCAGCAAGACCCTTTACCTAAATTGTCATTATTTTAATTTTTAAAGGCTTTTACTTTTTCTGTAGATACAGTAAATTTCTGACGTAAGATACCATGTCCATCTTGGTTACTACTCTAGTTCCTAGAATAAAATAGGATATCATTATGAATATCTTATGAATAAACAGCTATGCTATTTATGTTTACTTTCTCTCTAATTTACACTAATTTATCAGTATTAGGAGAAAAAATAAAAATAGCTATGACGTCAAATAAACATTCCATATTTGACGTCAAAGCTATTTCTGAATGGTCTACAGAATTTTGCTAAAAGCAAATTATTGCTTAGTTTTTTGTGGGTTTTTTTTGTTGTTGTTATTTTTGTAGAAACAGAGTCTCGCTCTGTGGCCCAGGCTGGAGTGTAGAGGTGTGATTTGGGCTCACTGCAACCTCTGCCTCTCAGGTTCAAGCAATTCTCCTACCTCAGCCTCCTGAGTAGCTGGGACTACAGGTGCACGCTGCCACGCCCAGCTAATTTCTTTTGTATTTTAGTAGAGACGAGGTTTCACCGTGTTGCTGAGGCTGGTCTCAAATTTCTGAGCTCAGGCAATCCACCCTCCTCGGTCTCCCAAAGTGCTGGGATTACAGGTGTGAGCCACAGCGCACAGCTAGTTTATTTTTAAGGTGGTGGTGGTGTTGTTGGGTTCCACCAAGAAGTATATGCCTCGATGGAATTTAGTGTGCAAAATGTTATTGGAGAATGTCTTTGGGATTAACAGCTGTGGTTGGGCAATAGGAAGTAGGATTGGACATAGAGAGATACCAGGTGTGAGTCATGCCTGACAACAGCCTTGTCTAACTCTTTCGGTAGCTGTGGTGCTGGAACGACCCATCAAAGTTATCCTGGTTGGCATCAATCAGTCATTGATGAGGGTCCCCCTGGGAAGGGGTGTAAGTTTGGGCAAATTGGCTCTTTGCAGCTGAAGAAATCTCTGAAGGGTGAATGAAGGCTGTTTGCCGGCAGTGCTCTCGGATAAGTCTTTCCTTGAAAGGGTATCAGGGTGGTGGTTGTTTTGCACACAGTGTATCAATAAATAAACCTATCTCTGGTCAACATTAACTATGTAATTAGGGGAAAGGTGCTAGAGTATCTTTGTATGACAACAGACACAAGTATAAATTAACATGGCTAACTGCATTTGATGGGAGAAGCTAAGATACTTAGAATAATGCAAGGCAGAATAATACAAAGTGCTATATTTTCTGCTTCAGAGAGTAAAAGCTTAATAAATACTGGAACTCCAGGGAGATGTGAAAGAGATATGACTTGAGCTCATTGTTTTGATGTGGATTGGGTTTGGATAGGGTTAGGGCACAAGTGAATTTCTTGCATTTCGCAAATCCTTAAGATAGATTTGCCTTGCATTTCATAAAAACTGTTCTACCTTTGAGAAGTTACGCTCAACGTTTCCACTTTCTGATAATCATTACCTTGCCTTACATTTATTTTACTCCTACACTTCAATAAATATTCTCTTGGCTTCACTCGGAGTCCTTAACCCTTCTCTCTTCTTCAAGTTTGTTAGCTGCTATAGCCTACTTTACTTTCTTGTTCCATCGTTAGTAACTTTAACTACTTTCTTAAGGCTATCCAATCTGCTGTTTTGCCCCATTGACTTTCTGCTAGAGTCACCTTGCCAGCTGCCATCCATGCTAAACCCAAAGACACATTCTTCTCACTGTGAGTGCCAAGATGGAGCAAGCCCCTTCAGTGTGCAGAAGGGCCCTTCTTTCTTCTTCTTTTTTTTTTTTTTTGAGATGGAGTCTCACTCTGTATCCTGGGCTGGAGCCCGCCTCCCAGTTCAAGCATTCTCCTGCCTCAGCCTCCCAAGTAGCTGGGATTACAGGTGCCCACCACCACGCCCAGCTAATTTTTTGTATGTTTAGTACAGACAGGGTTTAACTATGTTGGTCAGGCTGGTCTCAAACTCCTGACCTCATGATCCACCCACCTTGGCCTCCCAAAGTGCTGGGATTACAGGCGTGAAGCCACCATGCCCAGCTGGCCCTTTTATACTATTTTAAGTTCACGCCACTTTTATTGGCCCTTGTACTACTTAAAAGACCTCTTTTTATGCTTCATCCAGGGAGGTTCCCCTTTCTTTCATCTAGTTTAACTGCTTACAGCTACTTTTATGTTTTGGAACCTTGAAATCCTCTTTGTCGTTCACTTTTATTTTTCATGCATCCTTTGCAGCAATCAATCATTCACTGGATGCTGACATGTCAGACATTATGATTTACAATATAAATAACACATTTACTTCCTACAGTGTAATGCCCAACCTTGTTTTTACTACTCCGTTTTTAGATTCTCCCTTTCCTTTAATCACCTAGCCTTGTTTCCACCTGAGTTGACTCTCCCTTAGCTAAGAGAGCCAGACAGACTCCATCTTGGCTCTTTCACTGGCAGCCCCTTCCTCAAAGACTTAACTTGTGCAAGCTGACTCCCAGCACGTCCAAGAATGCAATTAACTGATAAGATACGTGGTGAGCAATATCCGCAGTTCCCAGGAATTCGTCCGATTGATAACACCCAAAGCCCCGCGTCTACCCCACGTCTATCACCTTGTAATAGTCTTAAAGCCCCTGCATCTGGAACTGTTTACTTCTCTGTAAACATTTATCCTTTTAACTTTTTTGTCTACTTTATTTCTGTAAAGTTGTTTTAACTAGACCCCCCCCCCCACTCCCCTTTCTAAACCAAAGTATAAAAGAAAATCTAGCCCCTTCTTCGGGGCCGAGAGAACTTTGAGCATTAGCTGTCTCTTGGACTCTTAATTCGTCTCAAAGAGTGGCATTTTCTCTAACTCGCTCAGGTACAACAACACAACCTCAACAAGGTACGTATTGTAATTATTACCCTAAAAATAAGGAAACTGAGACTCAGCTTCAATCATTTACTAGCTAAAGTTACATGGTTTTTATATTTCAGGCAGGATTCACACTGGGATTTTTCTGACTCTGACACCTGGAAACTTTCAACTTGTCAAAAAAATAAGTGGCAAGTACAGTGTCAGGTGTTAAAATACACAGAGCTTTAAGAGACTCTTTGCTTTGAGGACTGCAGAGCTGAGTGTGGGGAACCACTAGTGCAGTTAGTGCTATAATAGCGGTACCTATTACATGCTGTGGGAGCCTGGAGAACAGAGCGCTTACTCTGCCCAGAGGGCTTGGAGATGATTTCACAGAAGAGGTGATGTTTAAATTAGGTCGCAGTGGATGAATATGACTTAGTCTATCAATGATCAAGTTACTAAGAGAAGGGCAACATTCCATGCAACAGTATGGAAAGCCCTGGCATGCTGAAATCTAGCTTCAAAAAGCCTATCTGGAAATGTAGTTAATTGGATGAAGTGAGAAGAGATAAAACCAGAGAGGTAAGTAGGGGAAAAAATTAAGACCGTCATGTGTTAAACTAGAATGTCCTGCCCTCCCCTAATCCACCCCCCTTCGCTGGCAGATAAATGGATGTCTGTAATGTATAATTAGAAAACTGAAACTAGTGACTTTCCACATAATTCTGATTAAAATCAAGGATCTAATTTTAATAATTAAATAATGGTGCTCCAATTAGCTCCCAGGATTGCAGTTATATGCATGATGAATCAATATCTTTATTAATTTGCTGGGTAGCCACTAGAAGATTTCACAGTTTTAGCATTTTGGTGCTAACAACGTGGTAACAGACCCCATGAGTGATCCTGACAGGGAAAGTGTAGTCAATTATGTTGCTTAAGTGTTTTAAGATCACGTTTGGTGAAAAGAATTATATTGTTTAAGAGTATAATCATCATTGTAGAAAAAGTTTCAAAAAGTTCTTAAGTTGCTGCTCCTCCTGCTGCATAACAAGATAGCAAGTTTTCATTTAATAGAAACCTCTCCCTGTAACTGCCCAATGGGTTCACCTTACCCAATTTGTAAGCACCCAATGGGATCACCTTACCAGCTGCCTAGAAAGAGCCGATTTCCCCAGACAGGGGAATCACAATAGACAAAGAGTAATTAACGCAGAGCCAGCTGAGCGGGAAACCAGAGTTTTATCATTACTCGAATCAGTCTCCCAGAACATTTGGAGATCAAAGTTTATAAAGACAATTTGGTGGGAGGGGAGGGGCAGTGAATTGGGGAGTGCTGGTTGGTTGGGTCGAAGGTGAAATCATGGGGGGTGGTTCCTGTCTTCTTGCCCTGAGTCAGTTCCTAGATGGGGGTCACAAGATCAGATGGGCCGGTTTCTCAATCTGGGTGGTGCCGGTTGATCCATCAAGGATAGAGGTTGCAAAACATCTCAAGCACTGATCTTAGGAGCAGTTTAGGGAGAGTCAGAATCTTGTAGCCTCCAGCTACGTGACTCCTAAACCATAATTTCTAATCTTATGGCTAATGTTAGCAGTCTAGTCCCCAGGCAAGGAGGAAGTTTGTTCTGGGAAAGGGCCATTATCGTCTTTGTTTTAAACTATAAACTAAGTTCCTCCCAAAGTTAGTTCTGCCTATGCCTGGGAATGAATAAGGACAGCCTGGAGGTTAGAGGCAAGATGGAGTTGTTTAAGTTGGACCTCTTTCACTGTCACAGTCATAATTTTGCAAAGGCGTTTCATCCCTATGGATATTTTTCGTGTAAATTATCTGGAAAATGTGGTTATCCTTAGCAGGAGAACTCTTCTGTTCATATGTTCATCCTATTTTTCTGCCAGTCATTTTTCTAGAAACAATAAATGTATACATTTGAAAATGGTTAACATCATTAACTTCCTGTAGTTGTAGATCAATAATGAGGAACTGTACCTATTGAGGCAATTGATAGTTTTTATAATGATAATTCTAAAATGCATGCTAATAACTGTGGTCACAAATTGATCAGATGCTCTTCTCTGATAATTGGACAAAGATGTTTCTAATAATGCTAAAAGTTAAATGAACATTTTGAACATAGGTACCCAATTGTAATCATTTTTACAATAGTTTTTTTTATAGTTAGTGATCAATTTTGAATTCAGAAGTATTAGGCAATACTTCTAAATAGATTTTTCAAATTTTTGACTGACATCATTAAAAATTTAGCTATTCATTTTGATATGTATTCTCAGTTACAAGTTATTCTACATTATCAATACTTAATCTGGTTTCTGCTCCTGGAAATTAAAAGTTGGAACTGATTGAAAACATTTTTGTATGGAAGTGGATGTTATGGAAAATGAAGAAGAAGACTGATGGCTAAGCTATTAGGGCTACTCATTCGGGCTACAAATTTGTTTTGAACTGGGTCTGGTTGATTTAAGAAAATTATATGTGGACATTCATTTTAATGTTTTTGAAATGTTAACTAGGTTTATGCTTTTAGACATACTGACATTCTTATATTTTCTTTCACATTGACTCTAGAAAATTATCTTCAGGCTGATACATTTTCTAGCTATAGATACTGCATTTTAATTAAAAAACACACCCAAGGAAAGAAGAGATCATAAATTACTTGAGGGAATAGGAATGTGTGTATCTTTTGCTGTGATTACATTTTACAATCTAAAAAAATGAACATTTTGTTAATATTATGTTAAGATTGGACAAACTGGAAACACTTTTGACTTGGCCTAACTTTTGTTGGCTTGAGATCTTACCTAGGGCCCACGATAATGTTAAAGCTGATAATTGCCTGTGATAATTTTAAAGCTAAGATTGCAATTATAGATTTTCAGGATTTGAACACAGTTATATTTATTTTCTTCTTGTATTTTCTGCATACTCAAAATAGAAAATTATACACTTATATTTTTTCTCATATCTTCTATAGCAGTGGAAGTTACTACATTTTTCCACCCCTTGCAAAGGTATAGATTAAGTACCGCAGAAGGACATGTGCCCAAGATTTTTTTGTTGACAGAAAATTCTAAATCTTATTAGAAGATTCTAATTCTAAATCTGCCTTTCAGTGCCTAATGGCTAACATTTAAAACTAGTATATATCATGTGATTTTCTCAATGGTTAAGTGCAGAGTGATTAACATCATGGTTTCTGAAGACAAAATGCCAGGTTAGAATTTCAGCTCCACTGCTTACTAGCTAAGTGGCCTGGGTCAAGTTACTTAACCTCTCTGGGTTAAGTTTTATCATCTGTAAAATGGTGGTAATAATAATAGCACCTATTTTGTAAGGCTGTTTTGGGAATTAGATGAGTCAAAATATAAAATGTAATTACAATAGTAATAATTTAAATGTCAATTATAATTATTATTAGTCAAAATTTACCTGCCAAAAGAAAGAAAATTTGGATTTTCTCATTCTTTTAACTACCTATTAGATTGTCTGTTTGAATTGGATTTGAAAGCATATCCTCATTTATTCCAAGCATTTATGTTTGTTCGTATTACTTTTTGTTTTAATTTATTTTTTGAAGTGTTGATGCATTTATATAGCCCCAAAGCTACAGCAATATGAAAAAAATTACATGATGAATTTTCATACCCATATTATCTCAGTTTACTCAATGCTTGCCCAAACATCCCTCCAGAATGAACCATTTAGGTTCTTGTATATTCTTGTATATTCTTCCAATTTTTAAAAATAAAAATGTAAGCAAATGTGAACATATATTCTTATTTTCCTTCTTAATACACAAAAAGAGACACATTAAAACATAATTCCATACCTTGCTATTTATCACTTAATATATTTTAGAAATCTCTTTAAGTTAGTACATAGAAAACGGTCACATTCTTCAAACAACTGTAGATCATTATGCTCTGTGGCTATACAGCAGTTTACTTAATTTGTCCTTATTGCTAGAACTTTGAGTGTTTTCTAAACTTTTGCTATTACAAACAATGCTGCAATTAAGAACCTGTGTCATTTCACATATCTGAAGGTAAAAGTGTAGAATGAATTTCCGGGAATATAATCCCAGGTCAAGGCTAAATACATCTGTAATTTTTACAGATAATACGAGGTTTCCTTTCATAGAGGTTGTTTCATTTTACCTTTCTACCAGCAATACATGCCAGCATTTGTTTCCTCGTGGCCTATCGAGGATAGGTCATTATCAAATCTTAGGATCTTCTTCCAATTTGAAAAGCGACAAATGATATTCACTGTACTTTTTTTTTTCTTAAAATGACAGAAATTTATTCTCACAGTTCTGGAAGCCAGAATTCCAAAATGATGGTGTTGGCAAGGCCATGCTCCCTCTAAGTCTCTAGGAGAGGATCCTTCCTTGCCTCTTCTGGTTTCTGGCAGCTCCTTGGCTTGTAGGTGCATCGCTGCAATCCTCCAGCTTCATATGCCATTCTCCCTATGCTTCTGTGTCTCCACATGGCCATCCTGTTATAAGGACACTAGTCATATTGGAATAGAGGTATGCTCTACTCCAGCATGTCTCATCTTTTTATTTATTTATTATCATTATTTTTTGAGACACAGTCTTGCTCTGTTGCCTAGGCTGCAGTGCAGTGGCACGATCTTGGCTCACTGCAACCTCCGCCTCCCGGGTTCAAGCAATTCTCTGCCTCAGCCTCCCAGGTAGCTGGGATTACAGGTGCTCGCCACCACGCCTGGCAATTTTTTTTTTTGGAAGTAGAGATTGGGTTTCACCCATCTTAGCCAGGCTGGTCTTGAACTCCTGATCTCCTTGATCCACCCACCTTGGTCTCCCTACAGGGTGTCTCATCTTGAATAATTATATCTGCAATGACCTACAGATGGTTCCTCACAATGGCTCAACTTAGTTTTTTGACTTTACAATAGGTTTATTGGCACATAACCCAATCATAAGTTGAGGAGCATCTATATTTTGAAATAAGGTCACATTCTGAGGTACTGGATGTTAGGACTTCAATATATATTTTTCTTGGGAGACATCATTTAATCCAGAACAGCACCAGATAAATATTATTGGAAAGAACAATTGAGTCTTGAACTGATATTTCTTATCAATCTGTGTGAGACTGACTGAAGTGTATTTTGTATGGGATACAAACAGCTACAGCCAAAGCCAAGGCACAATATTTCCATATCTATAAGTTTTACTATGGTTTCAAATTCATAGAGGTCCTATATTCAGCAAATAAAAAGAAACCAGAATAGACTCAAAAACAATCCTCCAGGAATCCCTACATTTCCAGTCACCATATGTTCCCTGGGGTATGTGTAAAAGGAGGAATAGAGTTTCTACTTGTATTCTCTAGGATTGCATATGGGCAGAAGTAAAAGGAAATATTCTGGCAAGAAAAGAAAAGGGTTTCTCACTACAAGATATGGTGGGAACCAAAAACAACTTGCTGACCAGATCAATATCTAACTTTTAAAAATACTTCCAGCGTACTTTTAACATGAATTTCCCTTATTTTGAATGATGTTATACAACTCTATTTCTTTTGCTGTAAATTCTTTTTATATCTATGCTTTTTCTTAACTGAGTTGGTTGATTTTCACTTCTTAAGTTCTGTATACTCTTTATATGTTAAAGAGATTAGTTTTTATGATAAAAATTACAAATATTTTTCTTGTCATTTGGTTTTTGATGTGTTATGGTGATATGTAATGTGCATAAATATGTTTACATGAAGTTGATCAGTTTTGTCTTTGGCTTCTAAATTTTGTTTCTTAATTGGGTGGAAAGCAATTTCTTAGGATTTTAATTTTGCATTGGTTTATTGAATTTGATTATTTCTCTGATGAAACTCTACTTCATCACATTTGATAGGAAGAAGAGGTAATGGAAGAAAGGCAGGAAATATTTTGATGTAAATTTCTTGAACTTTGGAAAATTATGACAAAAATAAGCTATTGAAGTATTTCAAGTAAAATGATAATCCCAATCTCAGCAACTGGATATGCATAACTTTAATTATTTTCTTCAAAGATTACTTTTCATGAAACAGAAGCTGAGTGTTGGCTTTAATTATCTCCTCTTTATTTTGGAGTAATTTTTCCATAATAATATTGATAACATTTATTGGGCATTGAGAATAGACAGTCTGCACCTGAATAATAGGTACCTATGCTTTACCTAATACAAATGTATTATACCTTAAGAAAATATTTTCTTAAAACCCTATTTGCTCAAATGCTTTATTTCTCAACTTATGCATTCTAAGTCAGTGTCTATATTGAAGCTGTTTGTAAATAATTGTAAAGTATACTGAATACTTGAAAAATAATATCGAAGTTAATAAACTGATTTAATTTTTAAACATGTCTAATTAAATATATAATATTCTGACTTTTAAAAAATCATGACCCCTCAAAGTCAATTTCTTATTTATGCTATCGATTATCAATAAATTAACGTCAATTTAATTTGGTAATCAATTTACAAAAGTTAGGTAGATTTGGCTTTAAACAACACATTTTTATAGAATTGAATGTCTTTCTAAGCCTAAGGGAGTCTTTTTTTTTTTTTTTTGAGAAGGAGTCTCGCTTTCTCGCCCAGGCTGGAGTGCAGTGGCACAATCTCCGCTCACTACAAGCTCCGCCTCCCAGGTTCATGCCATTCTCCTGTCTCAGCCTCCCGAATAGCTGAGACTACAGGCGCCCGCCGCCACGCCCGGCTAATTTTTTTGTATTTTCAGTAGAGACGGAGTTTCACCGTGTTAGCCAGGATGGTCTCGATCTCCTGACTTCGTGATCCGCCCGCCTTGGCCTCCTAAAGTGCTGGGATTACAGGCGTGAGCTACCGCGCCCGGCCAGCCTAAGGAAGTCTTTTTATTATTCTTTCTTGTTTTGTTAATTTATAGGCCTGGGTTACTAGCTAATCATTATAAATTTTTATTGATACATGATATTAGTGTAGAATATAGTGGTAATTTTTTTTTCACAGTGAAAAAATGAGCCACAAATAAATAAAACATGTTTAAAAGTTTTAGAAAGAAAATTATAAATGGATCCCTGTATATATTACATTAGGAGGAAGAAAACAAAATAACTGGATTTCATGGTATATATTTTGTATATACATAGATGCATAAAATATACACATATACATATATTTTTTATATGTAAATATTTAATATACATATATTTGAAGTTAGGATACATTTTCCACTTTTTTCTATATGAGCTTTTAAACATGAAGTACCTCATTTGTGTTTCTTATTCATATATAGTATGTAATTTTAATCTTTATGTGCCAAAGTCCTGGACAAAGACTTAAAATTCAGTAATACAGAAAACTAGTACTCAAAATATATTTTGATCTATGTTCTAAATCAAAATATATCACACTCTTTATGGATCAAGAAACCAACATTAGATCAAATAAAGTTACTCCGTTACACACTGTGGGGTCTTATACATCTGGATTGAAAAATGTCATATAGGAGTCCTAGGATTTATGGTATATGCTATTTCATTAAACATATTGGTATTCTACTCTCATGTGCTTGATAAACATACTTATCTTCAAATGTACAAATGAATTACCTATCCATAACATCAAATATTATATATATGCACCTATGAAATGTAAACAATAACAACAAAAACAAAATACCCCAAAATAGTGCTAATATATTTGAAAATTCTAGTTCAATTGAAACCTATTGTGGATTTAACAAAACCAGAGACATGTTTTATTTTGGAGGTTTACCTGAATTAAATATGTAAGATATGTATTTGAAAACATGTCAGTTTGTAATTGGATCTTTCTTGAGGCAGTTCAGACATGTACAATGGACATGGCTTTTGCACTTGCAATTACTTTAAAATTAATGGGGAAATGAGAGCATCTAGTATGCTATCTCACTTGTCATAAAACATGTTTTTTTTTTTTTAAATTATTTTCAAGGAAATGCATAGCCAAATGAAAAATAGTAGTTCAAATTGCATTTTAAATTGTTTGAATTGTACTATTAAAGGAAACCTATAGGGCAAAGTCAAAAGAATAATTTATTTGTTATTTCGGGTGAACATTGAAGAATACAGCAACAATTACACAATAATGATATTAGTATAATTGACAAAAAATAACTACTGTGAACTCTTTATGATTTCTCTGTTCATAAATTGGATTGTTTATATTAACATGTCATAGCTACAAAAAATATTTTACTAGATTTCATTACTCTTGCATTTTTTTAATTTAAAGGAGATAAAAGACAGTCTTATAGATACTTATTTGTTACAACAAAATGCTGTACCCTAAATTTTTTTAATAGGTATATTGCTGAATACAGTTAATTTTGAATTTATTTTAGAAAATAAAACTATCAAAAAATTTAAAAAGTAATTTATCTAGGGAAAATAATTTATTCTACTATACTTCCAAAAATCTTGTGAATATAAATAACTTACTCATTATATTTTAATAACTATTAATCATTTTATTGATGTGTTTGGCTCTAGTATTTTGAACAATTAATTAAAATTTATTCCTCTCAACTTTTTTACCACCCAGTGGTACTATTTGAAAATACCAAATAACAACGTTTTTTATCTGTGTAGACACTGAAAACATGAAAATTTATGAATTTAAATTGTTTCTGAATGTCATGTGGTATGAAATGTATTATTTTTAGAATATGGCTGGATACATATTAAGTGCTCAGTAAATATTTGTGTTTGTTGATAAAGTGAATTTCATTATTTAATGTTTTCTCTGAAAAATACACTGTCCACTAGAAACCACTAGCTTTTAGCCAGAAGATCTGTAGATATTTACTTTCAAAGCCATTTAAATCATTCAGTAAATACTGAGTGAAGTATTTAAATATTTCCATCACATTTTCAAAGAAAATATATTAAATATGCAAATATGCCTTAATGTTAAAAAGCACTGTAATTCTGTATTGATATACTGATATCTCAAATATTCTCAAGTGCATTCCTACTTTAATTACAGATAACATTTAATTGCCTAGTTTGCACTTAAAAATCACTGAAATTGGTTTAGAAGAACTTTTAAATACTTGCTTTTTTCATGCTACATTTTTAAAAATTGAAGTAAGTGTTAGGTTATGGTGTTCCAGTACATGTTTTAATAAATCTGTGAATTTTAATGTATAGATATTTCAATTAAATAGCTAAAAGTTGAAGAATTTATTTTTTATGAGTGAGTTTTGCCTACCATTTGTAGATTTGATGAATAATTACTCTGAATATATGAATTCTTTTAATCTAAGTAACCTATGTCAGTATATCATAAATAACTTCTGATTCCCCTGATGAAACAGACTGAACAAATAATTCTTGAGAGTTGAAGTACCACAGAAACATTTTCTAATAATTTAAAATTTTTATTTTTTGTACCACAGAAACATTTTCTAATAATTTAAAATTTTTATTTTTTAACTTTCAAAATAATCTCATATTTAGTCTTCTAGTCCTGGTTCCATCTCAGTTTGATATGATTCTTAAAGGAAAGACTTAGATCACGGCCATCCAATCCTTAAAATTAGCTAAAATTTGTACAGGGATTTCTTTGGAGAGTTCTGGAAGCTATAATACTTTGAAGGACCAACAGTAGAATAGATAAGAATTGCCTCAGAGTTTGTTATGTGGGAATAGACCAAAAACAAAGCAATAACAATTAATGTCCACCACGGATGAAAGCCAGCACACCTACCCTTAAAAAGCTGTCTTTTTAAATGTCTATAAAGAACTGAGACATTATTGAAATTACCATTGACCACTGAATGTTGTAATTTATTTTGCCCTTTTTAGAATTGTTTAGCAGAATAGTCAAAGAATAATTTCATGCCTGTAGTCGGCAGAAGATATGTGCAAACAGAGCAATGGGCAAGACTGACCAATACTAACATGAATTTTTTTTTTTTTTTTTTTTTTTGTTTGAGATGGAGTCTCACTCTGTCACCTGGGCTGGAGTACAATGGAGTGATCTTGGCTCACTGCAACCTCCGCCTCCTGGGTTCAAGTGATTCTCCTGCCTCAGCCTCCCGAGTAGCTGGCACTACACGTGCCCGTCACCATGCCTAGCTAATTTTTATATTTTTAATGGAGACAGGGTTTCACCATGTTGGCCAGGATGGTCTTGATCTCTTGACCTCGTGATCTGCCTGCCTCAGCCTCCCAAAGTGCTGGGATTACAGGCGTGAGCCACCGTGCCCGGCCACTACATGAAATTTGGTGGGAAAAAAATGAGGCCATAGGGGTGAAGTGAACTATAAAGAGAATACAACCAACTGTGGGAATGATGGGAAGAAAGAGCAGTGCTGAGAAGCAAAATTCTACTCATATTGGAGGTAAATCATTCCCCACTACAGAGAATGAGAGTTGAAAAAGGTAACTCTGGAAAGAACAAAAAAAGTTTTAAATCTGACTTGTAGATCATAGTTTTTTATTGTATTTTTGCATGTGTGGTAAGCATAGGCTTGAAGAGGTGAGTAGGCAGGTAGATGTACTTCCTAAATTTTGCGATAATTATCTTTCTGTAGGTGTGTCATGCTTGACTATTTCCATGTTCTTTCAGTGGTGATTTTACACTTATTACTTTACTTATGGGGAATTAAAATGTAATGTTTTTCTTTTTTTAAATTTTTTACCTTTAATTTTTCTATATTAATTGTTTTATTTCCATAGGTTATTGGGGGAACAGGTGATGTTTTGTTACATGAGTAAGTTCTTTAGTGGTGATTTGTGAGATTTTGGTGCACCCATCACCTGAGCAGTATACACCGCACCAAATTTGTGGTATTGTATCCTTCACCCCCTCCCCACCTTTCCCCATGAATCCCCAAAGTCCACTGTGTCTTCCTATGCCTTTGCATCCTCATAGCTTAGCGTCCACATATGAGTGAGAACATACAACATTGGTTTTCCTTTCCTGAGTTACTTCACTTAGAATAATAGTCTTGAATCTCATCCAGGTCACTGCAAATGCCATTAATTAATTCCTTTTCATGGCTGAGTAGTGTTCCATCATATATATATATATCACAGTTTCTTTATCTACCCGTTCATTGATGGGGATTTGGGTTGGTTCTACGTTTTTGCAATTGCAAATTGTACTGCTATAAACATGCATGTGCAAGTATCTTTTTCATATAATGACCTCTTTTCCTGTGGGTAGATACACAGTAGTGGGATTACTGGATCAAATGGTAGTTCTACTTTTGGTTCTTTAAGGAATCTCCACACTGTTTTACATAGTGGTTGTACTAGTTTACATTCCCACCAACAGTGTAGAAGTGTTCCCTGTTCACTGCATCCACGCCAACATCTATTATTATTTTTTTATTTTTTGATTATGGCCATTCTTGTAGGAGTAAGGTGGTATCTCATTGTGCTTTTGATTTGCATTTCCCTGATCATTAGTGATGTTGAGCATTTTTTCATATGTTTGTTGGCCTTTTGTATATCTTCTTTTGAGAATTGTCTATTCGTGTCCTTAGCCCAATTTTTGATAGGGCTGTTTGTTTTTTCCTTGCTAATTTGTTTGAGTTCGTTGCAGATTCTGGATATTAGTCCTTCCGTCAGATGTATAGATTGTGAAGATTTTCTCCCACTCTGTGGGTTTCAACTGTGTTTTTCCTTAAACGGATAATACCTCTGTATGATATGCTAATTACAGACTGCATTAATTCACTAAATGAATTCTGTTATACTGTAATTTGAACTCTCCTCAAAACAACTTATTTAAAAAGCACCAACAGTTTCCAATTAAGGATCAGTTGTGGGTATTCACATTTCTGTTTTAGTCCCCCAGTTTGATATTCTTTAATATAAAATTGGATATGAGTTGACAACTTTAGTATTTTATTTTTATTTTAAGTTCTGGGCTACATGTGCAGGTTTGTTACATAGGTTACATAGGTTAATATGTGCCATGGTGGTTTGCTGCACCTATCATCCCATCACCTAGGTATTAAGCCCAGCATGCATTAGCTATTTTTCCTAATGTTCTCCCTCCCCCAACCCCAACCCCTGACAGGCCCCAGTGTGTGTTGTTCCTCTCCCTGTTTCTATGTGTTCTCATCGTTCAGATCCCACTTATAAGTGAGAACATGCAGTATTCAGTTTTCTGTTCTTGTGTTAGTTTGCCAAGGATAATGGCCTCTAGTTCCATCTACATCTCTATAAAGGACATGATCTCATTCCTTTTTATGGCTGCGTAGTATTCCATGGCGAATATGTATCACATTTTCTTTATCCAGTCTACCACTGATGGGCATTTGGGTTGATTCCATGTCTTTGCTATTGTGAGTAGTGCTGCAAACAACATAGATGTACATGTATCTTTCCAATAGAATGGTTTATATTCCTTTAGGTACATACCCAGTAATGGGATTGCTGGCTCAAATGGTATTTCTGGTTCTACATCTTTGAGGATTTGCCACACTATCTTCCACAATGGTTGAACTAATTTACATTCTCACCAACAGTGTAAAAGTGTTCCTATGTCTCCACAGCCTCTCCAGCATGCATTGTTTCTTGACTTTTTAAGAATTGCTATTCTGACGGGCATGAGATGTTACCTCATTGTGGTTTTGATTTGCATTTCAACATCTCAGTGTTGTTAAACTTTTTTTGTATGTTTGTTGGCCACATGAATGTCTTATATTGAGAAGTGTCTGTTCATGTCCTTTGCCCACTTTTTAGTGGGGTTGTTTTTTCCTTGTAAAATTGTTTAAATTCTTTGTAGATTCTGGATATTCGACCTTTGCCAGATGGATAGATTTCAAAATTTTCTCCTACTCTCTAGGTTGCCTGTTTGCTTTGAAGATAGTTTCTTTTGCTGTGCAGAAGATCTTTAGTTTAGTTAGATCCATAGTTTCTTTTGCTGTGCAGAAGATCTTTAGTTTAGTTAGATCCCATTTGTCAATCTTTGCTTTTGTTGCAATTGCTTTCAGTGATTTCCTGAAATCTTTACCCATGCCTATGTCCTGAATGGTATTGCCTAGGTTTTCTTCTAGAGTTTTTATAATTTTGGGTTTTACATTTCAATCTTTAATCCATCTTGAGGTAGTTTTTGTATAAGGTGTAAGGAAAGGATCCAGTTTCAATTTTCTGCATATGACTAGCCAGTTCTCCCAGCACTACATATTAAATAGGGAATCTTTTCCCCATTGCTTGTTGTTGTCAGCTTTTTCAAAAATCCGATGACTATAGACGTGCAGTCTTATTTCTGTGTTCTCTATTCTGTTCCACTGGTCTATGTGTCTGTTTTTGTAACAGTACTATACTGTTTTGGTTACTGTAGCCTTGTAATATAGTTTGAAGTCCAGTACCATGAAGCTTCGAGCTTTTTTCTTTTTGCTTAGGATTGTCTTGGCTATGTGGACTCTTTTTTGGTTCCATATAATTTAAAAAATAGTTTCTTCTAATTCTGTGGATAATGTCAATGGTAGTTTAATGGGAATAGCATTGAATCTATAAATTACATTGGGTAGTATGGCCATTTTCACGATATTAATTCTTCCTATTCAGGAACATGGAATATTTTTCCACTTATTTGTGTCCTCTCTGATTTCCTTGAGCAGTGGTTTGTAGTTCTCCTCGAAGAGGTCCTTCACTTCCCTTGTTAGCTGTATTCCTACATATTTTATTCTGTTTGTAGTGATTGTGAATGGGAGTTCATTCATAATTTGGCCCTCTGCTTGCCTGTTGTTGGTGTATAGGAGTGCTTGTGACTTTTGCACACCGATTTTATATCCTGAGACTTTGCTGAAGTTGCTTATCAGCTTAAGCAGCTTTTGGCCTGAGACAATGGGGTTTTCTTGATATGGGATCATATCATCTACAAACAGAGTTTCACTTCCTCACTTCCTATTTGAATACCCCGTATTTCTTTCTCTTGCCTGATTGCCCTGGCCAGAACTTCCAATACTATGTTGAATAGGAGTGATGAGAGAAGGCATCCTTGTCTTTGCCAGTTTTCAAGGATAATGCTTCCTGATTTTGCCCATTTGGTATGATACTGACTGTGAGTTTGTCATAAATGGCTCTTATTATTTTGAGATATGTTCCTTTAATACCTAGTTTATTGAGAATTTTTAACATGAGGGAATGTCAAATTTTATTGAAGGCCTTTGCTGCATCCATTGAGATAATCATATGGTTTTTGTCTTTAGATCTGTTTATGTGATGAATTATATTTATTGATTTACGTGTGTTGAACCAGCCTTGAATCCCAAGGATGAAGTCAATTTGATCATGGTGGATAAGCTTTTCAATTTGCTGCTGGATTCAGTTTGCCAGGAATTTATTGAGAATTTTTGCATCTATGTTCATCAGGGATATTGGCCTGAAGATTTTTTGTTGTATCTCTGCCAGGTTTTGGTAACAGGATGATACTGGCCTTGTAAAATGAGTTAGGGAAGAATGTAGATCATATTTTTATCCACCGCAAGACAAGGTACTTGATTGTTATTTATGGGAGGGTAAAAAAAAGAGCAGAAATAGGAAATCCCCATTTTGCTTACAATAAAATCCAAATGTCAGCCTTCCATTCAAACTCCTCCAAGCCCTAGTACCAACCTGCCTTTTCCATCTTGTTTCTTACTGTGTTCTGTCATGTACCATATGCTTCACTGAAGCTGATCTATTTGTATTCCCCATGCATGCCACACTTTTCCATTTTCTTAATTTTAGAAGCAAAGGAAACTAATTATATTGGACAACTGTTACATACCAACACTGTGCTAGACTCTTTCACATAAATTACCTGAAATTGTTCTTTTCACAAGATGGGCATTATAGTCCCCATTATATATCTGAGTAACCTCAGATTGAGGTTTTGACAGAGTGAATAACTTGCTTTGTGTCACACAACTAATAAAACAGAAGGAAGACTCTGGAAGGAATTTGTATCATCCACACCCCCTTCTCCTCATTGTACAACCCTACCAATGTTATTTATCTTTTTGCTTTTAACATTCTTCCCACACATAAATACTATATTCATATTTTTCTTCTGAACACAACTTTTTGTTTACTTGCATTCAGTTTTTTAAGTTAGAAGGTAATTTCTCTCTTTAAAGAGTTATCATAGGAAATTTATATCATAAATTTATAATTATTATAATTACTGTTTATCATTCTTATACTAAATTTTAAAGACTTATCCTAGGATATTGGCTATTTAAGAGTAGGATATATGTCTTTTTAATAATTGTACCCTTGTTGAATGTATAGAGAAGTCCTCAATATCAGGGATGAGTTAATAAATTAATGAATGAAAGATGACTAGTTATTTCCTGCAAACATTCCCAAAGTCAATACAGTTATTAATAAGGTAACATACAACAAAATAACTGTTATAGCACCCTGCACTACTGTTTGAAGTTGCTGATGATAAATATAATGGCCATGAATTGACCTTTCCTAGGGCAGGCATTATGGAAACCCAAGAAACCATGCCATTTCTAAAGTATTGGTTAATTTTCAGTGGCTATTTTCAAGTACTGGACCAGAATTGGATGTCCTCTTGCAGAGATTCTTTATGAGGTACTCCTTTTCCCACTGCCGCTTGCTTACCCCCTCACAGTGTGTGTGAGACAAAAAGCCACATATTCCTTTGACTCAGCCCCCCGAAATAAAGGCACTAGCAGTAGGAGTCTTTTGTGACACCATATATTTTCTTTCAGGGTTTATTATAACCCGTTTTGCCTGAGTGGGTGGTAATATTATTTACTGCTGCTATATTAAAAATATAAAATAATAAATAACATTAATGCAGGTTTGTACTCATTGCTATTACCTCCAACTGGATGCCCTTGACATCAGGATCAACGTAGAATATTAAAGTAACACTAGCATTAATATTTAATATAAAAACTTGCATATTAATCACAGTTTCAGATTTAATATATGATGGTAATAATTAAGTTCATTATAAAAGTAGAGGAGATAAAAATATGTGAATGACAGACAAATGATTTCTACATATAAATTATCCTAAATAAGCATGAAGCTAGTAAGAGAAAAATGGAAAACTTAATTAAAGTCACTCACTGTTTTATCTTGGAAGAGTCAGAATGACACAATCCTGCCTGCTCCTTTACCAGAGATACGTTTGATATAGTTTATTAAGTATAAAGGTAGCATTTTTCTAATTTTGTCGAGTTGCTTGTTATTAAGTGCCTTTAATATAAATGTCATTAATTAACTGAGATTATTCTCATAGATTAAAAGCAGAGTAGATGTCTCCCTTTAAAGAAGATGCAGTATCCAGGAAAACAAATGCATACTAGTTTCCTAAGTTATACAAAATAGTAAACAATAAAGCTCTAAGTGATTAAATAAAAGTTATTTACAAATTTACTAAAGTCTATTCTATTGAAGTCAAATTTAAGTTTCAAAAATATTGATTCAGCGCTTTTAGATTCAAATTCTCCCGTTCACAACTGAGAATAAAGACATGAGTAGTCTTAGTTCCTCCTGAGAAGACTGTTTAGCATTTTATTATTGGAAGATTAAGTGGTTGAGGATAAGTTGGGCTCATTTGATTTATACAAAAAAGTTTAGTTAATACCTGTTAGAAGGTCACTTTGTAAATATTTCATTAACTAGTTAATCTTATATTGATCATGCCTATGGACACTAGGATAATCACCACAAAATCTGCTAGATCTACCTAGTTACCTAACTGACATTAATAGCTCCTGCAGAGAAAACATGGCAGAAGGAGACTAGGCTATGGATGCAATGAGAACTGGATTCAAATCTCAGGCTACTTAAGGAATTTAGAATCATGGCAAATTGTTTATCCCTTTTAAATGTGTCTCGATATCAGTAAATTAACAAAATATATTTTACACTGGACAAGATTGTCCTGAGAACTCAATGAGTTCAGGTGTAAATCAATAGCATTGTGCTGACACAATTCAACAAGAAGTAGCAGTCATTATTAAGCTCTGATAGAATTCTTTAATATGTGACTTCAAATGGACCACAGTATGATTATTAAGGAAAACTACAGGTGAACTAAATAAAGCTACAAGTGAACTAAATGACAGGTTTAATAATGTCTTTAGAAGATCATTTTCACATGGAGAAAGAAAAATGAATGTTAATAATTATTTCCTTCTCCCTAGTGGTAGTATCTACAGCCTGGAATGATTTATTCTAGTTCTAGTATGTTTGTGTTTTCCTTCTTTATAGCACATTACAGTATCCTCTTCATGAGAAGCTCCATGTTGGAGCTTGCTAAGAATTTTTCACATCAGTTCTGAAATGCTGTTTGCAGACACTTTTGCATTTCTCTTTATGTAACATTGGTAAGATTAATAAGTAAACTGTAAACTGTCTATGCCTAAAACTACAAGAATTCATTAGTATCCTAATCTCTATTATCTACTTGTTCCATATTGTTATTGATTATTATTAGTGTTATTGTGATTACTTTTTGTTAAAGAACAAATTTATGTAGTCTTTGAAGTTCTCTTATAATGCCAAAATCTACTTTAGCCATCTTTTAACTCTTCATGGTTGTATGTTGAGATGGAAAGAGATACTGCTAGCTCTCCCTGGGGTTAACTAGGAAAAGAATAGCTGACAAAGTGCTGACAGCAAAACTGTTTTCTGTCAGTTTTCCTGTATTGCATGCTTAATGTCCCTACCAGACTTTAAAAGATCAAAGTGAACACTCACCCTGCAGCTGCAGCTTTTCTTTTCCAGATTCAGCCATACCTTATTGCTGAATGATTTTATTCCCTTTAGATATAATCGGTTTAATAAAAATAATAATAGCTAACATTTTAACTGTCTGCTAGGCACTGTGATAAGCTCTTTTCTTGTACTGTATCATTTAGCAATTACATACATATGTTACTTACTAAATGAATTAAAAGTATCTGCATCATTTAGATTAGACTAATATAGCTTATCCAAACTAGAGATTTGGTAGCAACATCAGCTTTTAAAATACGTGAAAAAATCAAGGCAACAATATTTAAGCTCACCTTCACCTCCCAATAAATCAGTTCTTGTTGCTTAAAGCACTGAGTGTCTCAAGCACTGATTATTAGGAGTCCTCATCCAGTCCAGGCAGGAAAGAATACAGTAATTGTAATTGTTTCCTGTAGCTTCTGAAACATTGTTTTTTATATTTTTTTATTATTTATTTTATTTATTTATTTATTTTTTGAGACGGAGTCTCGCTCTGTCGCCCAGGCTGGAGTGCAGTGGCACTGTCTCGGCTCACTGCAAGCTCCGCCTCCCGGGCTCACATCATTGTCCTGCCTCAGCCTCCCAGGTAGCTGGAACGGCAGGCACCTGCCACCATGCCCGGCTAATTTTTTGTACTTTTAGTAGAGACAGGGTTTTACCGTATTAGCCAGGATGGTCTCGATCTCCTGACCTCATGATCTGCCCACCTCAGACTCCCAAAGTGCTGGGATTACAGGTGTGAGCCACCGCGCCTGGCGCTTCTGAAACAATTTAACTGAAAGTTGGTGACTTACAGTAACAGAAATATATTATATTACAGTTCTGGAGGCTAGACATTTGAAATCAAGATGTTGGTAGGGCAGCATTCCCTCCAGAAGCTCTAGGGAAAAATATATTCCTTGCCTCCTCCAGCTGCCGGAGGCTACAGATGTTCTTTGGCTTGTGGGGGCATCACTCTAATTTCGGTCTCCTTCTTCACATTGCCTTTTCCTCTTTGTGCCTGTGTCTAATCTTCTGCCTCTCTTTTATAAGGATATAGAACCTACCTGAATAATCAAGGAAGATCTCCTAAACTCAGAATCCTTAATTTAATTATATCTGCACAGACCTTTTCCCAAATAAGGTAGTATTCACCTCAGGGATGAATATGACCTGGGATTAAGATATGGGAATATTTTGAGAGCCATCATCAGCCTACCACACTTTGATTGTTTAGCAGTATCTTTCATGGGTAGGAGGAGGGGAGTGTTGGTAACATGCAAGCCACGTATTTGCCATCAACGACCGTATCTGTGATTTTACAGGTAACTGTTGTCAAGTGCCTTGTTCAAGATGACTGCATTAGAAGGATCCCAGTAGGAAACACATGGCATACTAAATTGAAGGAATTGAAGAGAGTTTAGCAAAAGAGTCTTTATAAAAGCAGGAGCAGGATTAAGTAACAGCAACAGGGTTTGTTTAAGTACTTCAAGATGAGTAACAGCACTGCTTACCTCAAATTGATGGCAGCTGTGACCCTCACTAAGGGGTTGCAGGAAAGTGAGGGTGGGGGATAAATACCAAACTCACTCTCTTCTTCATTCAGTATTGTACCACTGCTTTGCACTGGCTGAACCCAAATGAAAGCTAGGGAGCATCATAGCCCGTTGTCATCATCCATTTGGGTCAGTCTCACTGAGCACATGGCAGGGTGAGTATTGGTAGAAAATGGTGGAGAATAGAGCTGGAGGGACAAAGAAAAATATACAGGCCAACGTCACAGATTGTTAGTGTCATACCTGGAAATATAGTCTAAACTTCTTTATTCTAAAATGTATTGCAATTTTCACAATATAAAATTTAATTCAACATGTGTTTATTGAGTACGTGCAATGTTAAGACTCTATACTGTCAATCAAAAAATGCCACTGATATTTTGTATGTTTGTAGCATAAACAGACTATGTTAATTAAAAAAAAAGATCTTTTTACAGTAGTGATGTGAGCCTGAATTTAAGTAGGAGTCAGAATGAAAAGACACAGAAAGTTGTAGATTTGAGCTACACTGGGATAAGCAATTAATAGGACTTGGCAAATTATTAGATACAAAATAGAATGGAAAAAATAGAAATGCAAATACCAAATATAAATCCAAGATCTTAAAATTGAATTAGGAAATGTTTCTGAAATTGAAAAAAAAATAGTGAAGTAAAGCAGGCAAGCTCATATGTTTTCTTTTATCTTACAAATCCAGTAGGATCTATTTTAAGAGACGAGAAAGCAATTGAAATATGGGTTGATTCCTGGAATGGAGTAAGTGAGGGAGGGGAGAATATAATACAGATTTTATTTATTTATTCATAAAATGGTATTGCATTCTTCTTATAAGCCATATATTCAACAAGGATTTGGTGATAAACCAATGAATATGACTGATTTGCATTACTGCTTCCAGAGAAAAAAACAGAGATGCCAGATATTTCACCGATAATTCTAATAAAATAGGATAGGTGTTATAGTATGGTTTTGTATAGTTATATTATAGATAAGCTTATTAGTTCCTACTCAGAAATGACAATTGAAGTTATAGGAGTGGAGGAGAAAACTTGGAATATGGGCATAACATAATTCTCATGTCTGGAAGGGCACAGATATTTTGGACATGAAGATAATGGATTTTATTTTTTATCTCGAGAGAAAAAAAATGCCCTGCTGTTTACATTGCTTCAAACTAAATCAAATCATGACAAACCACAAAAACTTTGCAATCAATTCCATATGCTTTTGACAACTCTGTCATATTTCTTAAAGTTGGAAAATATTTTCATCTCTAAGAGGTTGGAGAACAAATCTATAAGGAGGTAAGAGACTGCAGACTAAAACAAAGTGAGGTACGGCCAAAGCCTGGGTAGTATTTCTGCATTGAAGGGACAAGAGGTGTAGTCCCAGCTACTCAGGAGGCTGAGGCAGGAGAATTGCTTGAACACGGGAGGCGGAGGTTGCAGTGAGCCGAGATTGTGCCACTGCATTCCAGCCTGGCGACAAAGCAAGGCTCTGTCTCAAAAAAAAAAAAAAGAAAAAAGAAAAAGAAGAGTACTTAGAGAGTGGAAAATCAGGACAGGGAGGATAAAGTACTAACATCAGCCAAAGAAGGATTTTGAAGAAGGACGGTCAGTGAGATAAAAATGCAGACTTGGGAAATGTAATGAGAGAAGAAACATGTTGACTTTGGTGAAAAGGAGATATTTGATGATATTTTCCAGAGTAATTTGAGGGGTAAGAATTTAGAAAAGTGGCAGAAAAGCTGGATCTCAAAGGCACAAAGGAGGATAAAATGAAGAAATAGCTAAAGGAGGACTGGCAAATATCCCTAATGTAGAGATGGGACACATATATGTCCTTGTAGTTACAGTGAAGGTGGTAAGCACAGTGAAGGTGAAGTTGTACTAGAGATAAATGATGATAAAATGATTCAGTGAAACAGAGTAAAATGGTGTCAAAAGTACATTTCACAGAGTAGATATTAAGAAAGGTAGAAAGCTTTTTTTTTCCCTGACCAGAGATAAAAGCCATAGTAAGTGTAATAAAGCATCAATAAGAAATTAAAAACTAAAAGAGGCCTGGCATGGTGGCTCATGCCTGTAATCCCAGCACTTTGGGGGGCCGAGGTGGGTAGATCACTTGAGGTCAGGAGTTTAAGACCATCCTGGCCAACATGGTAAAACCTTGTCTCTACTGAAAAAAAAAAAAAAAAAAGCAAAAATTAGCCAAGTGTGGTGGCGGATGCCTGTAATCACAGCCACTCGGGAGGCTGAGGCAGGAGAATCACTTGAACCTGAGAGGCAGAACTTGAAGTGAGCCAAAATTGCACCACTGCACTGTAGCCTGGGCAATAGAGTGAGACTCTGTCTCAAAAATAAAATAATAGAACATAAACAAACACATAAATAAATAAATCTTAAACAACTAAGAGAGTAATTTTTGGAGGATCAAATCAGGAGATTTAGGCGAAATCTCATGAATCTGTGCCTTTCTCTAACATTTGAAAGTTTGAGAATGGCGATGGGGGGATTTACCTTCAGCCAAAGAGCAGCAAAATGGAAACATCAGAGGGGAGAAAATTATATGATGTTGGGAAGTGCTTTATCGTAATAGTTAATATTGGAGATCAGGCTATGATAGAGGTAAATGAAGTATAACAGAAACCAGGCATTAAAAGATTTATGAATAAATCCAGTCTTCTTAAGGATTTAAGACTTAAACCCTTTATGACTGCAAGGCCCTACATGACTTGGTCCCTTCCCACCTTTTCAATCTCATCTCATGCCATTAGAGCCCTTGCTAAATTCCAAGCACATGAGCCTTCTCAGAGCTTCCAAAATATGCCAGACTCTTAGGTTATGCTTTTTCTTGAATGCTCCTTCCAAGTATTTATATGACTCTGTTTCATAAATCTGATCTCAGGACACATTTCCTGGCTCTCCTTATCTAAAGTAGCTCTGCGACCACCGTTTCATTATCTGTCACAACACTCTGTTTATTTTTGTGATACCTCTTAATCTAATTTAAAAATACTTATGCATCTGTTTTATGTTTATTTGGCTTTCCTATTTTACTAGTTGCCTCTCCAGGTAGAATGAAAGCTCCCTGAGGCTGGAGATTATTTTGTAGACACAACTTCAATCACAGTTCCAGGCACATAGCAAGTTCTCAATAAATATTTTTAAGTGAAGAAATATAAAACTAAAGGGATAAAAAATATAATAAGGATGGAAATTCAGTGTAATCCGGAGTGGAAGAAAAAAGAGGGAAAACAGAAAGTAGAATTCTTTCACAATGTAGACTTCTTCAAAAGGTCTTCAATGTGTGGCAGTGTTAGTGATTAAATCTAACATATGGCCACCCAATGGGTGAATGATGTAGAATAGAGATGGAAAAGTGCTGACTTCAAAGTTCAGAAGAGTCCTAATCTGATTGTTGAAGTCCACAAGAATGATACCAAGGATTAAAAGGGAGTGGTAAGGCTACTGAGCAATGTGGACACATTTAAACTGAAGGCATATTAATTCAGCCTCTCTAATTACTGCTCACCTATTTACCCAGATAAATTATAATTTATACTAGACATGAAGGAACAGATTCAGATTTCATTTACTTTATTATCTTCATACCATCTGCAACAAAGCACGTTAGTAAAAAAATTATTATGGACCAGTGATTTTATTTCATTTTTCATCATTGTGGCCGTCATTATCTTCTTTGCGTTCTTCATCACTAGCACTCTCACTATCTTTAGGGGCAGCATTTCTTTCAAGCACTCACAAATCTGCTGATGGTTGCATGAAGTGTAGTTTTATATGTCTATGTTAATTGTCTGTCTTCTTTTCCTCTATCTCTCTCTTTATCTTCCCTATCTCTGATGCAATGAGATTTTCCTGGTTTTCAGCTGGAGGGTATTGCATTAATCGTCCATAGATATAATGAAACAGAGTTTGGCTGAAGTTAACATTTTTAAAAACAGAATAGCCTATAAGTTTTCACTGGCAATATGGTTGTTTCTTCCCTTTGTCTTTGTGAAACCACTAAATAATATGAGAAACTAAAGTGGAACGATATAAATATCTGGTGGTTGTGCAAAATGATAGCTGAATGTAAAAAAATAGTATTGCTCACTTATTATTGTACAAAAATTTCTTCCCTTCAGGCTGAAATAGAGATATAGACAATATGTGGCTAGAGACTTGACATACATGCTTCAGAGCTTTTTTATCTATACCTCGGTAGTCCCTTGATGGTTTTTTAAAAAAGTCCTTATTTACACCAGACTTCATTATAAAGAAAAATATTTTTGTTTTAGAATTTTTACTGTAGCACCTGTTACATTATTCCCTTCCGTTCAATGAGAAAACTCTTAAAAAAATTGGTAAAGCAAAAAGGAAAATAAAGACAGAATAATTTTTTTCTAGAAAAATAGATAATGTCCCTGTCAGGTTGTATTTATTCCCATGGTTTTCAGCGACATTTTCTAGTGACAGCAGCAAAGATTCCAAAATTACCTCCATAGGTCCCACACAAAGATAGGTAACAGAGGACATTAAGTTTAACACAGAGTAATTTATTGAAAGCCGACACTCTATGATTAAAATATTGGGATTTTTCCCCTTTTTATCCCACTCATCACTCTAAATAAATTCATATTCCCTTTTCTTTATCTACTCTCCTATCCTCCAAACCAGCCATCTGCTATTTCTTTTATGAAAAAAAAATGCAACCTACAATTAGTGTCTTGTTCATTTTTCTTTCTTTAAAAAAAGAGAACTATTATGCAAATACTCTGCAATTTGGTTTCAGATACTCTTTGTAGTGTGATGAGCAATTTTTCTTAATAGAAACCCAGCTTTTTTGCCAGGACTTACTAATAGATTTTTAAAAAGAGAACTTCTGTGTGACTTTTTTACACCTCTTAATGTAAACTTTTCAAATGCAAAAGTAACCCCAAAATCTTTCTTCTACTTTAAATTTTATCATTCTCTTTACCTTAATAAATAACATTTATCGAATACTACCCTCAGTAAATCAGGGAGAAATATTTTATTTGACTTTTTCTGAAAACATATTATAAAGTGATGACAGTTTACCTGTAAGCACAAATGTATTGTTTGATTTTAGTTGCTTCTCAGGAAGCAAAGCATAATTTGACCCAATTCATGCAGGTAGGGCTAATGTGAGGTGCTTGGGGCTGTCTTGCTAAAAAGATAAAGATTGACACTGTAATGTGCTGATGAAACTGAAGTAAAAATGATATTTTTACTGTCATAACAGTACAGTCAGAATAAAAATCCTGAGTGTTTACTGATCTTGCTACTAACAAGTCACATGACCTGGGCCGGTAATCTCATTGAGTTTTGGTTTCCTCATTTTGCAGCTGAGAATTACTTTTGAGTTTGAACTGCTTCATGGGATTATAATAAGGATCAAATAATTATTACATGTTATTGCTTTTGCAATGGATTACAGAAGCACACATTCGATGGAGACATGAAGATGTGCTAGAGGTTCTCAACATTTTATATTTCCTAAGTTCCTTTAACAAGGGTACTTGCTACAAATGGAGATTCCTAAGATCTTCTTCTAAACCTGAGTATCTGGGAGTGGGGCCACACTTGTAACTGTAAACCTAGGTGACTTTCATATACACAAAAAATTCAGAGCCACCAAAAAAGAAATAACATAGGTATAAATTTACTTTAATTTGATGTCTAATCTTTAATATCTAATTAAGTATCTAACTTAATACATAATTAAATATATAATTAAATTAATGATTTAATCTAATTAGATGTTTTGCTGATTTGTTGGTATGTGTATATTTTTACATGTGCATGTTGTAATTCAATGAAAGAACCCTCTGGTTTACACTGTGAGTACACTTAATACTAGATTAAATAGTAGGTAATAATAGGTCATTTAAGTTG
Organism: Pongo pygmaeus; assembly: GCF_028885625.2. Lineage (NCBI taxonomy): Eukaryota > Metazoa > Chordata > Mammalia > Primates > Hominidae > Pongo > Pongo pygmaeus. The sequence goes on along the minus strand of NC_072384.2, from coordinate 111,930,920 downwards.
GCTAACATTTTCATCTATACTCTCTTTATAACTACATTGCTTTGCTTTATTTCAAATGTTTACTGAGATACACAAGAAGTGAAACCGAATGTTTTCACCTCATGAATCCAGACGAGGCCACATGAATAGTAATAACATAGATTTCTGGCTCTGCTAATTATGCAAAACCCCGGCCCCCAAAGCAGTCTCCACAGATATTTTGGAAATTTGTTGGGTGTCTCCTATTTACCTATAATCTGGCCTTCCAGCTGCAGTCTCCCTGTACGGTGATCTTTCTTACTAGTTCTGATCCCCATGTTGAATTCTCTTCTCTCTGAGCCATTGGAGAGCACCTACTCCTGTTACTGCTGACTGGTACCACGTGAGGATGCTGAAGTCCTTGCTAGGCATGATGCCTCACAGTGCTCCCGGAACTTCCACTCCTCATCTTGTTGCAGTCCTGGTGGGCTCAGCAAGAAAGCATAGAAACTGGTCTCTGTTCTGTGACTCTTCTTGTTCCCTGGGGCAGCTAGAGAAGAGATAATTGAAGTATCTTTTTTACTTGGAAGCCATCTGAAAAACAATGATTTCAGTTTTTGCCACCAAACCTCAGAAACGAAAAGTCTTTTGAGGGAGAGTGACAGCATTTTACCAGCTCACTTCTTTTGTTTGATCTTCTATCACTCCTTTCTCCAGGCATGTTCCCATGCTGCCCCTCTCTTCCTTACTGAAAAAATGAAATGTTAGACCTCACAATAAACCCTTGGCTGGATCTGGGAAGCCCACATACCCCATCAAACACTGCATATTTGTGAATAACTCTTGTAAGGCACAGCTGAACTCAACAGCGGTAAAATAGTAGGGACGGTTAAAGGGGATAATGTCCTCCCAAGTAGCTTTAAAGTAATCATAAAAAAGTGAAATACTTTGACAAGACTAATGATGAAAGATGCTAGCTACCCTGCTGTCCCTTCCCTGCCCCCATTTTCCACTGCCCAAATCAATCACTTTCAAATTTTTGGAAATTTCTTCTGTTACTTAACTCCATACATTTAAATAGTATGTTACACTGTGAAGTCTTAATTTTTTCTTTTTAGCCTATGTATCACATGCTAACTTTTTGCAACCAGCAATGGTTATGTACCTTTCACTCCATTCCCATCACCACCTTTCAGAAGGGCATACTCTGTTCCCCGATCTTCCCACAGTTATATGATTTCTGATTATATCAGCATTTCATGTTTACACTGTTATGATTATGTAACTATTCCCAGTTGTGCTGTATCATATGATTTTCTTTTTAATTATTTGTATTAATTTATGGAGTACAAGTATAATTTTGTTACATACATAGATTGCCTAATGGGGAAGTCAAGACTTTTAGTGTATCCATCACTCAAATAAGATACGTTGTACCTATTGAGCAATCTCTCATCATCCACTCCCCTCTCAGCTCCTCACCTTTCTGAGTCTTTCTTGTGCATATCTGTGTTTTATCTCAGGTTAATTTCTTCTTTTTTACTTTAGCTTAGTTTTCTATGTATCTATCACTAATTTGACCTTCAACTCCCACTAGAAAAATAAATATTTTCTTAATGTATTTTAAGTTCATCAGGCATTCTATCAATTCCATCTTCTTGGGTCACCTTTCCCAGAGCTATTTGTCCTGTTCCAGTTTGGGCTGGCTGCTATTTCCGTTTGTTGTATAGCTTTTATTCTAGAAAATTATTCACTATATTTTTTGTATTTCCATATCTCATGCTTGATGTTTGTTTCCTTGATTTTATGTACTCTTCTAACACCTCCTCCCTTTTTTATGAGCATTTACAAAGAAAGGAAGCATGGAAGGTAAATGTATCAAGATTTGGCATGTCTGAACATGTCTGTTGTATGCATTCACTTGGTTGAAATGCTGCTAGGTGTAAAATTCTAGGTTTAAACAAAACGTTGAGAATTTTGAAGTCACAGCTCTATTTGGGAGATGGAATGAAAGAAATGGTCCATATTTTTATCATATGTAAATTTACGTAATACTTCTATTTTCCCCAGAGTACTTCTCTTTCCATTTTGCCTGATATCCACAGTCCACAGTTCTTTTGGTTTAAGATTTCCTAGAGGTAAAGGGAAGAAGGAGATCTGTTGTCTAAGTGTTTCCTAAACGTACTCTGAAGCAATCCTGCTGAAAACAGTTCTTGCTCTGTTTATGGAGGTTTGTAATACTACCTCTCCTCAGCCTTTGGTGTTATACATTATTGGGTTGCTTCTCAGTTTCCCCCCATTAAATTAGCCTTCAGATTGCTTATGTTTACCAAGTTGGCTAACACTGATAAGCTACTTCCTACTTTTACTATTCTATCTTTATTGCCTCCTTTCTATGATTGTTGGTGTCTGCCTTTTAAAATTAATTTTTTTTGTCAGTATAGTGAAATTGCGACGAAAGGGAAGTAATTTGTGAATTCAATCTGCCATGCCATCTTAAACAGAAACTCAATATAATTTGTGTCCTTAATTTTTTATTTTGAAATGTTTCAAAGTTATAGAAAATGTTCAAGAGTAATACAATGAACACTGTACCTTCATATAGGAAAACCAACTGATAATCCATTGCCATATACGTATTACACCCTCTATGTGTATGTGCATTTGTGTGTATATATGTGTATAGACACATCAGAAACATAGATACGTATACATATATTGTATCTCTCTCTCCCTTCCTGTGTGAGTAAACTATTTGAAAGTAAATTGCAGACACAAGATAGTTCATCCATAAAGACTTCAGGATCTTCTAAGATCAAAGAATACTATTTTACATAGCTCCAATACCATTATCACTCTCAAATATTTAACATTGATATAATATTACATGATATATAGTCCCTATTTAGATTTCCTCAATTGTCCCAAGAATGTTTTATATATTTTTTTATCCAAGAGCCAAAGATGCAACATTGCGCTATTTCTGTAATAAATTTTAGTTTGAACATCATACCCTTCTTTTACGTTTCTCCTAATATTGACATTTTAGATAAGTACAGGCCAGTTTCTTTGCAGAATGTCCTACAATATGGATTTGTCTGATTTTTTCCTCATGATTAGATTCAAATTAAATATTATTGACAAGAATACTATGTAGGTGATATTACATAGCTTTTCAAAAGCAAAAATTTACTATTGTTTTCATAGGAGATGAACAATATTTTATTGGCTTTCATAATATAAAAGCACATATCAAACCATAACAAAGTACATAAACATTTATTTTATGGTTATGTCTATTTCAAATTACAATAAAGAGTCTTATAATAACTTTTTATTAGAAGCTAACTGGTATGCACTAAATAACCGTCATACGTCCACTTTTATCCCCATTAAGCAGTGGTGCCTTTATGATTCTGATGCAAAATTATAACTCAGTTTTCTCATTTTATGAAATATAAAAGTTGGAGTAGTCAAATTTTTATAGTCTCAGCTCTCAAATTTTATGAATCTATGAATAAGACATCACTTGTAATTTTGAAAATGAAATAAATTTGAGGAAAGGTAAAATTATGAAACAAAATATCTTATTAAAATGTTTATTATTTTATATACATTGACAGTACACATATTACTTGCAATTATCTACATTTCCATATTTACGATTTATACATGACACCATTGTAAGCTGTCCAACTCTACACCAATAATGGGTGACTTCAAAGTTCAGCTCACCTTACTCTACCTGCAGCTAACTAAATTTGTATACATTGTTTTACCAGAGCAAAGGTCAAAGGTTAAAAATTCATAATACAAGCTGGAATTCATTTTGACTTACTTGGCAATAAATAAAATCTCATATTGCTCATATTACAAAAGAGAAAATACTCCTATTAATTGTGTAGGCAGTTATTGTATAACAGCTTCCATGTTAATGCATGTAGAGACTTTGTTATTTAATTTTATTGAATCAAATCACTTTAAAGATAGAATAACTGAAATTATATCTTTTCATTTTGATTGATTCCATTGAGTAACAGTACATTTTAAAAAATCATCAGCACCATTAGTACAATGCAAGTAACTCTAAATCTAAGAAAATTTGAGTTGAAATTATGGTATTGCATTTTTTTCTTACAGGAAGCTCTGATCATGGCAAGTATGGATCATCCACACCTAGTACGGTTGCTGGGTGTGTGTCTGAGCCCAACCATCCAGCTGGTTACTCAACTTATGCCCCATGGCTGCCTGTTGGAGTATGTCCACGAGCACAAGGATAACATTGGATCACAACTGCTGCTTAACTGGTGTGTCCAGATAGCTAAGGTAAGTGCCTGTCAATTTCTATGGAAATTACATTTTTAGGTTAATATTTCCTAACCTGGAACAGTTTTCATATTGAAAATATGTCAAGTCTTCCCATTTAAATAAAATAAAGTATATTTGCTACATTGAAAGATACATAACAGAGAGGTACTTTTAGGTAAACTACAGATTAAATGCATGATATATATTTTTAGATTATTGTGTTGTATCATTTTTATTGAATTAACTAGATGCCAAAACAAATAGCTTGGTAGTCAGGCGGAGGAATTGTTATACTGGATTTGTTTGGCTTATTTGTTTCAGTATAGTCTAGTTAACTAATAAAATCCAAGAAAGAAAGGGTTGAATATCTGAATTTGTTCATGTTTAGATGATTTTTAAAAATAGCCTGTATGTTTAACTCTCAGTATTACAAATGAGCAAAGTCTAAATATATTCTTAGTCTTTTTGATGATTTTCAATTGGTTTTTAATAGTTGAGAGTTTTAGTCTTACACAAAGGCTTAGGCATGTCACATATATAATGGCAGTGGTCTGGGGTGATGGGGGAGGTGGGTCTGTGGTTACAGAGAGCATTTACTAGTTTCTAGGGGACTGTGATTTGGGGAATGTTACTATAGTTATCTGATCTTTTAATTTTTTTGAGTGGCCAGAATTCTGGATTTTTTGTGATTTCCCAAATTTAAATCTTAAGTCAATTTTTGAAACACTTTGGAGTCTAAACAAAGCATTCTTGTCATGCAGTCTGCTAGTGTGCAACTTCTAGTATACATTCTAAATGTTCAAAGCAAATATCTATGATTATCTATACCAGATATCTTTCTTGATAATTTTCTATTTCTAGAGAAATAGGTCAGTGATGAGTTTTAATTATGTCAACTCTTAGTTACATCAAAATATGACCCGAAGTCTTTTAAGATTCCATAGATATTTTTACCTATACATTTGTACAATATAAATGCCAAAATAATAACATAGTGGTTTTGGCCTTTTTTAAATAATCTAATAATGAGTAAAAGCACATTATAGAAAAAAGAAATTTGACATAATTATTAAAATTTAAACCAAAAACTTTGACAGAAAAGCTCAGCTTAGTTCTATACACCATAACTCTCAGTAGAGTTTCCTTATGGACTATGTATTATAATTTTGTGACTGTTATGTAATAACTGCAACTGTGAGGATTCTTTATGGCAATGAAGTTTGAAATATAACACTTCAGAAATGGATTTATCTAAGAACTTCTATAATTTATAAGGTGAGTTAAATATGCAATAGAATTTATCAAATCATTCTAGGACTATAAATGAAAACAAAGCTAAGCTTCAGGCCAGGTGCAATGGCTCACGCCTGTAATCCCAGCACTTTGGGGGGCCGAGGCAGGTGGATCACCTGAGGTCAGGAGTTTGAGACCAGCCTGACCAACATGGAGAAACCCCATCTCTACTAAAAATACAAAATTAGCTGGGCATGGTGGCGCATGCCTGTAATCCCAGCTACTCAGGAGGCTGAGGCAGAAGAATTGCTTGTACCTGGGAGGCTGAGGTTGTGGTGAGCCGAGATCACACCACTACACTCCAGCCTGGGTATCAAGAGGGAAACTCCATCTCAAGAAAAAAAAAAAAAAAAAGCTAAGCTTCAAATTTGTTAGTGCTGTCTGTATTTTCTGCTGTGGTCTCTACAATTTAGGTTTTGTCCTTAAGGTTTGTGTTATTAATATATCATTTATATGACATTGTACACTCTGATAAGAGAAACTACTTTGAGTTTCCTGAATAATCAGTTTTATACCTTTTTGCCTTTGCAAATGCCATCCTCTAAGCTTAGAAGTCTTCTCTTGGCTTCTTGGTTCATGCTGCATGATCTTATTCATCCATCGAGCCTATTTGGGCATCCTCCACTTATGGAGTCTTTCCTAGTCAAACCTTCTCTGCAGGCAGAAATAATTATTTTCTTTTTTGTATTAATTTTGGTAGTTGATATCTTGAACACATTTATATTATGTAAATGTCATACTATACATTTACTATCTCTCTGTCTATATGGTAAGCTTATTTAGTCATTTATCTTCAACAGATACTGGTGGGCTTTTATCATGTTTCAGATACGATGCTGACTGAGGTATGTAGGAGTAAACAATGCGGATACGGGCCTGGTTCTCTCTGTGCACCGTAATGGATTGAACAGACATTCAACAAATGAAAGAATTAACTATAGGATTGAATGCGGTGGTTCAGATTTTAAAGAAAGCCAACTACTAGGGAGACTTAAGAGAAGACACTGAGTCCTGAGGGAGAAGGCTTCAGTTATGAGAATAATATTTAGGCAAAAGAAAGATCACACAGGGCTCTACAGATGTGGTGAACAAGAGACTTATCATCCAAGTGGAATAATTTTAGGCATGAAAGGAGACTGTATTACTAGTTATGCCAGGACAACAGGCACAGAAAAGTCCTAAACAGAACATGTTATATGGTTACCCAGTATAGCAAGAAAAATTTGAGTTTTATTTTAAGTGTTGTAGGTAGTTACTGAAGTATTTTAACATGCAATTGACATAATCTCATTTATATTCTAAATAAATCATGCAGTCTATGTATGGAGGTTAGATTGAGGCGATATAAGAATGAAAATGAAGATACTAATTAGGAGTCTGGAGGCAATGCCAATAAGGAGAAGTAGAGGGAATTAAGATATATTTGGGGGGAAAAATTTAAGGTATTCAATTATTGATTAGCTATGGGTGGTGAGGGAGGGGAGTATGGTGAGATCATTTCCTGAGGTGGTGAAGTGTGGGGGATGAACATTTGTAGGAAAAAATCAAGAGTTCAGTTTCTGACTTGGCACATTGCAAAAGTTTATTGAACATGAAACTGGGAATGTTAATGAGGTAGTTAAATTTGGTCAGTACTGTATATATACATTTAGGAATTATAGGTATTTAAATATGTGGAAAAATGAAGGATTACCTTGAGACTGACTATATCTGATTCTTATTTATTCCCGGAATCTAAAATTGGATCTTACATACAGTTAGCCATTCAATAAATATATAGTAATTATTTTTAACCCAAGAAAATAACAAAATCTACCCTTAAGCAGGGAGTCCTTCCTTTATTTTTTTTTTCTACTTTGGGAGCAGAATTGTGTAGTGGAAACAGACTTAGGGTTAGAAACACTATGTTTATATGTTGGTGACCGCTTTTCAGTTTTGTGAGTTTGTGTCGTTTAGCCTCTGAATTCTTGTTTCTCATTGTATATAGTGGTATTAATAATTACTATATTTTTTTCTTATCTGCAAAAACAACATAATAAATGGTGTCTGCCTGTGGTAGGTTGAATAATATCACACCCTCAAAGATGCTAATACATTCTATCCCCAGAATCTGTGAGTGTTGCTTTACATGTTAAAAGGGACTTTGCAGATGTAATTAAATTAAGGATCTTGAGATGAGATTATCCTGGATTACCCAGATCGGCCCATTGTAGTCACAGGGGTCTTTGTAAGTGGGAGGCAGAAGGATCAGAGCAGGAGAGAGAAGACGTAAGAACAGATCAGAGCTGAGCAGTGCACCTTGAAGATGGAGGAAGGGACCATTCGTTGAGGAATGTAGGCACCTCTAGAAGCTGGAAATGATAAGGAAACAGACTCTCTTAGAATCTCCAGAAGAAATACAGGCCTCCCTGTACCTTGATTTTATAGCCTGGTGAAACTGATTGTGGACTTCCAACCTACAGAGCTGTAAGAGAATAAATTTGCATTGTTTTCAGCCACCTTTCACCCTAAGGTAGGCCCCAGTGTGTGTTTCCATGTATCCATGCGTTCTCATCATTTAGCTCCCCCATATAAGTGCTAACAAGTGGTATTTGGTTTTCTGTTCCTTGTTAGTTTGCTAAGGATAATGGCCTCCAGCTCCATCCATGTTCCTACAAAGGATATGATCTTGTTCATTTTATGGCTGCATGGTATTCCAACGTATATATGTACCACGTTTTCTTTATCCAGTCTACTACTGATGGGCATTAGGTTGATTCTGTGTTTTTGCTATTGGGAATACTGCTGCAATGAACATATGTGTGCATGTGTCTTTATAATAGAGTTATTTATATTCCTGTGGGTATATACCCAGGAAGGTGATTGCTGGGTTGAATGGTACTTTTGTTTTTAGCTCCTTGAGGAATTGCTAGACTGCTTTCCACAGTGGTTGAACTAATTTATGCTCCCACCATACAACAATGTATAAGTGTTCCTTTTTTCTCCACAACCTCACCAGCATTCTGACTGGTGTGCAATGGTATCTCTTTGTGGTTTTGATTTGCATTTCTCTAATGATCAGTGATGTTGAGCTTTTTTTCATATGCTTGTTGGTTGCATGTATGACTTCTTTTGAAAAGTGTCTGTTCATGTCCTTTGCCCACTTTTTAATGGGGTTCTTTTTTTTCTTGTCTATTTGTTTAAGTTCCATATAGATGCTAGATATCATATCTTTGTCAAATGCATAGTTTGCAAAAATTTTCTCCCTTTCTGTAAGTTGTCTTTTCACTCTGTGGATAGTTTCTTTTGCAGTGAAGAAGCCCTTTGATTTAATTAGATCCCACTTGTCAATTTTTGTTTTTGTTGCAATTCGTTTTGGTATCTTCATCATGAAATCTTTGCCCGTGCCTATGTCCTGAATGGTATTGCCTAAGTTGTCTTCCATGGTTTTTATAGTTTTGGGTTTTACATTGCAATCTTTAATTTATCTGGAGTTGATTTTTGTATATGGTGTAAGGAAGGAGTCCAGTTTCAATCTTCTCCATATGGCTAGGCAGTTGTTATTACAGCACCATTTATTAAATAGGAAATCTTTTCCCCATTGCTTGTTTTTTGTCAGGTTTGTCAAAGATCAGATAGTTGAAGGTGTGCAGCCTTATTTCTGGGTTCTTTGTTCTATTCCATTCGTCTATGTGTCTGTTTTTGTACCAGTACTGTGCTGCGTTGGATACCATAGCCCTGTAGTATAGCTTGAAGTTGAGTAACATGATGCCTCCAGCTTTGTTCTTTTTGCTTAGGATTGCTTTGGCTATTCAGGCTCTTTTTTGGTTCCATATGAATTTTAAAATAGTTTTCTTTAGTTCTGTGAAGAATGTCAATATTTTCTTTGTCTTGAATTTCATTTTTATTGCACTGTGATCTGAGAGAGTGGTTGTTATGGTTTCAGTTCTTTTGCGTTTGCTGAGGAGTATTTATGTGCAATTATGTGGTTGATTTTAGAGTATGTACCATGTGGCAATGAGGTGAATATATATTCTGTACCCCGTAAGTATATACACCTATGTACCTACAAAAAGTTTAAAAAATACAAAATAATTTTATTTTTCTTACAAAAAGAAGAAAGTATATTCTATTGTTTTTGGTGGATAATTCTGTAGATTTCTATCAGATCCATTTAATCTAGTGCTGAATTTAGGTCCTGAAGACCTTTGTTAATTTTTTTGTCTCAATGATTTGTCTGATAATGTCAGTGGGGTATTGGAAGTTTCCCGCTGTTATTGTGTGGGAGTCTAAATATCTTTGAATGTCTCTAAGCACTTGCTTTATGAATCTAAGTGCTCCTGTGTTGCACACATATATATTTAGGATAGTTAGGTCTTCTTGTTGAATTGAACACTTTACCATTATGTAATGCCCCTTTTTGTCTTTTTTTTATCTTTTTTGGTTTAAAGTCTATTTTTTCTGAAATTAGAATTGCAACCCCTATTTTTTTCTGTTTTCCATTTGCTTGGCAGATTTTTCTCTATCTTTTTATTTTGAGCCGATTGTTGTCATTGCATGTAGTTGGGTCTCTTGAAGACAGCATACCAATAGGTCTTAGTTGCCACTTGTGCCTTTATCCAGCTTGCCACTCTGTGCCTTTAATCGGGGCATTTAGCCCATTTACGTTCAAGATTAGCATTCAAATGTCTGGATTTGATCCTGTCATCGTGATGTTAGCTGGTTATCATGCAGACTTGTTTGTGTGGTTGCTTTATAGTGTCACTGATCTGTGTACTTCAGTGTGTTTCTGTGACTGGTAATGGTCTTTCTTTTCCACATTTAGTGCTTCCTTCAGGAGCTCTTGTAAGGCAGGTCTGATGGTTACAAATTACTTCAACATTTGCTTGTCTGAAAAAGATCTTATTTCTCCTTTGCTTATGAAGCTTAGTTTCCCTGGATATGAAATACTTGGTTGGAATTTCTCTTCTTTAAGAACGTTGAATGTTGGCCCTGAATCTTTTCTGGCTTTTAGGGTTTCTGCTGAGAGGTCCACTGTTAGTCTGATGGGCTTCCTTATAAGGAAGTATTTTGTGAAATATTTTCATCTGTATTATAAGTTTTCTTTCCATTCTTCCATATTAGTTCATCATTCTATGACATTTTATGTGATAGAAAACACAAACTTAAACACTGAAATTGTTTGTTTCTTATAGGCAGTCATGTTCCCTCTCTCTGCATGTGCTGCCTTTGGACTTGACTGAATTTGATAAGCAGAGCAGTCCATATTATTATTTCATGCTCATATAATACCATATGCCTTCTTGATGCTTTATGAATCCAGGATACTAGGAAATCATGAAAATTTCTCTTTTTATAGTTGTTGCTAATAAGTTGGGCAAGTAGTTTTTAAAAGACAATTTAGCAGATTCTGAATAGTGTATGTGAGATGTTTTTGTTTTTAACTCAGATATTAATTTAATATGAGACAAAAAGTAGGCTGTTGCCCAAAGCAAACATCCTTAACTGACCCTACCATGTTTGGGTTCAGCTTTGATTATTCAACAAAATCATGACTGATTGCCGTGGTCTGGGAGTGACCAAAAGGACTATTTTCTCTACACAAAGTCAGGAGCCGAATACCAACCTTTATTTGCACTTGGGTTTCAGTTAAAAGCCACCTTAGATAGTGTAGCAAAGTGGAAAACAGCACAGATTCTGGGACCAAGGTTCCAACACAAGCAAGCATATGAACTGTGTGACAACAGGCAGACAGTACCTGTGGTGTCTACAGGAAAGTGGGGTGAGCATCACCCCAGTTTCTAGCAGCTCTACAGCTGCCTGTACCTGCAGGCCCTCCTAGGCCCACTTCCTCTCCAGCACTGCGTGTGCTCTGTGGGTGGGCATGTGTGGCTCTGGGTCCAGAGCTGCATTGGAATAACATTGACAATGAATGAGTCCGCGTAGATCAAGTGTGTATTACACACCTGGCATATCCTTGGTGCTTCACGTACATTGTGTTGTTAAATCTTTACTGAAACTCTAGCAGATATGGCTTATTATTTCCCCAGTTTATAGATGAGGAAAATGGGAAGTTAAGTCCAAAAGGACACACAAATATATTGAAATGCCTGAGTGCTATACCAGATAACTCTGACTCCTGAGCCAGGTCTCCAAACCACTCTGCATTCTTTCCTCTCCGTACACATGCACATCACTGTAGCTTAAAGTGACCTGCCTTCAACGGCACTCCAGAATTAAAGCGTTGAAGGGGAGCATACTGTTTTATCTGTAGTTGTGTCTCATCATTAATTCCATAAGAGAAAGACTTCTATCATGAATAATACTTATTGTCTTCATGAGAACATGTTTTATCATTAACATCTATGCCGCATTTTCAGGAGAAAGTGCTAGATGAATATTTGTGGAGGAACTTCTTCAAGCAATGTTTTAACTATTGAAATAAAGCAAACTCAAAACAATTCTGGGAGCTACTATGGGTCATAGATACTAATTACAAGTGACACTGTAAAATAAGAATTTAAAATGTGTAGTCTGGTACTAGTTTGTGTTTAGCCTACAGATTCTGGGTTCAAATCTCATCTCTATCACTTACTAACTGTGTGAACTTTAATAAGTTAGTTAATCTCTCTGTGCTCTTGAAAAGGGGGATAACAGTACTACCTATTTTATAGGGTAATTTTAAGGATAAGATGATATTTGTAATGTGCTAAGCTTACTGTTTGGCATAAAGTAAGAATGTAAACTAATTGTTATTTTGGATAATATCTGAAATCACTACAATAAGGACAGACATATGTTTATAGTTAGAATACCCTAATTATGACATTTAAAAAATACCATCATTTAAAAATATGACTTTCACAATTTCAGATAGAAAATATTTAGCATTTGTTCATAGACCATACCAGGCTGAGGAGAGCAGGGAATCTCATGTTTAATATTCAATATTTATGGCCTTTGGAACAAGAAAACCTGAGTCTCTCATCCACATATGCTTTCCTACACAGGTTCCTAGGATGCTTGTGCTCTTATCTCGGCTTCTAATTTTTATGTTAAAAATTGTATTATTGGGCTGGGCACGGTGGCTCATGCCTATAATCTCAGCATTTTGGGAGGCCAAGGCGGGTGAAATCACCTGAGGTCAGAAGTTCAAGGCCAGCCTGGCCAACACGATGAAACCCCATCTCTACTAAAAATACGAAAATTTGCGAGGTGTGGTGGTGGGTGCCTGTAATCCCAGCTACTCAGGAGGCTGAGGCAGGAGAATTGCTTGAACATGGGAGGTGGAGGTTGCAGTGAGCCGAGATCATGCCACTGCACTCCAGTCTGGGTGACAGAGTGAGACTCCATCTCAAAAAAAAAAAAATGGATTATTTGTAATATTGAAAACATGTGAAACCACCAGTGAACTGGCAAAGAACTGAGCTCAGGGGAAGTTCTTAAGACAATCTATTACTGAAGAGGAGGAAAGAAAAAATTCTAACTTTTCAATCTCAAGCTAGAAAAGGTTAATATTGGTTCGACTTACTATTCCTGCAAAAATTTTAGTTTCTGACTTTGCTCTAAGGAAACTAGCATTTGTAGCTTTTTTATGATACATATATCACTGGTGCTGTATTTGTAAAGCCTGAATACTGAGTATAGGCCACTATTACTTTTCAAAATCCTAAAACCTTCCTCAGAGCTTTGCTGGCCTATTTACCTTGTCAGATTTTTTTTTTGCCGGTGCTCTAATTGATTTGCAGTTAAACTCAGATGTAAGGTTTCACGGGCTTTCTTTTTTTTTTTTTTGGTGTTTTGCCATTGAAACTAGTTGAAAGGGTGATTCTAAAAATATGTCAGTGGTCCATTGTACTCTTCAAGATGGTTCACAGATTACCTGATTAAGTTGTATACTCACTTAAACTTCTTCCAAAAAAAATTTTTAAAAATTTATTCAATATTTTTAAGAATTAAAATTAACCTAGTGTGTCTAGCCAAAATAATTTAGCTTCTGCCTATAAATAAAGACTTTTTCGGTGTATTTTTGCAAACAGACTGATTCTAGCATTTATATTTTCAGAGAAAATTAGTACTGTTTCAAAGTTTAGTGTAATTTGGGACCAGTTTAATAGACTTTCTCAATTTTTTTTTCATTTCCAAATCTACGTTATCACCAAATTACTTTGAATATCCATGTCATATTTCTAATTGGAGCTAATAAAACCTGATTATTTTTGTGGCCCGGGGACAGGTGTCTGTGCGCTTTACTTTTCTTTACTATTGGTGGCAGAGTGGGAGTTAGTGGAAGGGGCAAATGGGAGAGAAGAACCTCTTTCATATTGAAAACGTGGTTCACAATGATTGGAAAGAGAGCAGGTTCTTGTGTTAAGAAATGAATTCCTCTTCTGTGACAGATGTGAAACCTTCCTCAAGGCTTGAATATGTTACACGAGCAGAGCCTTCATTTACCTTCTTTATTTCCTCTTTTCCATTTTTCTCTAGTAGTAACTATGGAGTGACAAGAAACTTAATTTCTTATTCAATCCAGCCATTTCCTTCTGCATAAATTAAAATTAAATTCAAATATGAATGTCTGATGTCATTTAAATGCTTGAACTGGGTGCTGAAATTTCTAGTTTAATTCTGGTCAAGACCAGATGCTATGTGTAGATATGGCCTCAGTCATATGCATGTATATGCAAATTATAGAAATTTAAAAAATAATAGTCTAGAGAAGAGAAATAACCCTACTAACATCATAGAAAACATAAAATTGGCACTTATTAATATATTTAGTCATGTAATAGAGACATTTAATACTGTTTGGAAGTTTGTGAATACCAATTGGTTGAATGGATTCCTTGGGTATATTTGGACACAGAAAAATTTTTATATTTTATAAAGGCACGATAAAAGATAAATATTAAAATTACAAGTCACAGTATTAGTGGCATAGCTAAACTCCCTTTAATGAGAATACACCCTTAAAATCAAAATAAATTTATTGTAATCGTGTAACCACATTTTGGAAGAAAAAAGATGATAGCTTATTATTTATCATTTTTACTGCGATCATTCAAATTTGAATACACTATATAGTGTGATTAATTGTCATTAGATCTTTTGTGTATGTCAGCGGCATGAATCTAACTTGATGGTAAGATTTTATTCACAGTAAATACCTTCAGTGACTCTCCCAGGGTCACACTGCATACTAGTCTAAGGAAGAAGAACTAAACTCAGAAACATGGACAAGTCATTGATTATTTCATAGAGATACAGTGTTTAATTTTTTTTAATTAAAAAGCCAGCCTGAGGTGGGAAGATCACTTGAGCCAGTGAGGCGCAGATTGCAGTGAGCTGTGTGATTGCACCGCTGCACTCCAGCCTGGGCGACAGAGTGAGACCCTGTCCTCCCACAAAAAAGGTGGTGAGGGGGAGCCTAACAATGGAATTCTTGCGGTGTCTCAGTGTATTTCTTAGGACATGTCATAATTAGAGATTTGAGAATTGAATCCCAAAGGAAAATTATCTACAGCCGTTATCTAACCAGGAACAATTAATTGATTAATTTAAAAATCATATTAAGTGTATTGCTTTGTAAAGAGAAACAGAACCAATAAAAATGCATGTATATATATATTACTATATATATATTTATTCTAAGAAATAAGCTTAGAATATATATATACCTATATACATATTCCTATATATATTCTTATATATATCTAGATATATTCATATATAGATATATAGATATATATTCATATATTCATATATATATATATATATATATATATATATATATTCTAAGGAATGAGCTCATGAGATTATGGAGGCTGATGAGTCCCAAAATAAGCAACTGGCGAGCTGGAGACCCAGGAAAGCCAGAAGCCGAAAGACAAGTCTTCTCCAGACAAGTTTTCCTCGTCGTTTCCTCTTTCCTCATGTTAATCAGAAATAAGTATGGTCAGATATATCAGATTTAAGGAAAAGGGCATTATTTTTTTCTAAATTAGAATTGTTCTATAGTATCAGAGAGTAGAATGGTGGCCATTAGGGTCTTTGGGGTAGAAGAAAAGAGCTGTTGATCAAACTTACAGTTACATGATGAATAAATGTACAAACTTAAGGTACAGAAGGGTGACTATTGCTAATAATGATGTGTTGTATATTTGAAAATTGCTAAGAGAGTAAATCTCAATGTTCTTACTATACACATACACAAAAATAGTAACTAGGGTGAGGTGAAGGATATATTTATTAGCTTAATGGTGGTCATTTCACAATGCATACATATATCAAAACATCTGGTTGTACATTTTAAATACCATACAATTTTTATTTGTCAATCATACCTCAATAAAGCTGGGGAAAAAATATTCTGGCTTGGTGAGCACCTATTAGAATTGGCTTGAAGTTCCACTTTGTCATGTATAAGGAAGTCCCGACACGGCTCTTTCTAGAGATACTGAAGAACCTGAAGAGGCACACAAGGTGCTGAGCAAACAGGAGCAGGGATTCCATTTTTCTGAATTTTGTCATTGGCTCATAAAAGTGCTGCTTGTTCATCCCCATTACAGCAGAACCTCCAATCTCTCAGTCAGGCATGGACAATTATCTAGCTTCCAAATAATTGTCTTCCTCTCTATTTTATTTGACACATAAGTGTTTATTGCTCAGGAATCTGAAATCTGCTGGTGGTCTGCTGGGTGGCTCTGGGATTTTGCCTGGGCTCACTTACATGTCAAAGGTATAGGCTTTCTGTCAGCTGAACTAGACTGGGGTGACTGGGGTGATGAGGCTCTTTGCCATATAACTCTGCTACCCCATCAACGTGGCTAGGGCATAGTCCTATATACCCTTGTCTCATGCTGCTCAGTCCTCCAGGGCCTGGATATCCATGCATTCACCATCCCTTGAGAAGCCGAGCACCTTTGTGGGTACAGTGTGACCATAGGAACATAGGTCTCCCTACCCAATCCCACTCCCAGCCCCCTCTAGAACTGCCACCAGTGATTCTACCTTCCCCTTTCAGTCTTAAAGAAACTAGCCTTTTGTTTTCTAGGTGGTTGAGTTCTGCTTTTTCTATGTTCCACCTCCATTGCTAGAAATAAGTCAATTTCTCAGACAACAAAACCTAAATGAGACTTATTTTCTGGGTGCTGGTGCTTCAAAATTGCAATTTTACATCTTGCAGTACAAAAACCCTTTCCACATAGGGAGCCCAGATTAGAAACACAAAAACTTTCCTATTTATTCAGAAGTAGCAAGCACAAAACATCAATTGATATTTTAATAATGCATTTTGCTGCTGTTTCTACACAAGGAAAGAAAAACAATTAAAAAATGACACAGAGAGAACCCAGCCCAGAAAATTTTCTTTTGTGGAACTGGTGAATCTTTAAAAATGATTATCAGAGTCTATTGAAATGTTGGTGCAGGAAGGAGCCCCAGAAGGTCTAGTTCAGTGATTTTAAGTTTTCTTGAGGCATGAATTTGTTTCATGTGAAATCTTAGTTTAAAATCGAAACAAATAAAACCAAACCTAACTGCAGCAGCAGAAGGGTGTAGACAGGGCTTCATGGAACCCTAAGGATTCTCTAGATCCTCACAGAAACCAGCTTTAAGACCATCTAATGTGTTGTGTTGGAGATGGGGAAACTGAAACATAAGCAGGTGACAGAGTCCAGGTAAGGTCACAGTTCTTAGTGTCGGAGGCAAGACCTGAATCCATAACTGCCCTGCCACCCTGATATCCCAGTTCAGATTAACTGGCATCCAGCACTATCCCCAAGCCCTGACTGTAACACTTGTGGACGCTTTGTTTGTAATTTAGGTTCTATAACTACTACAGTGTGATGGAGAGTTGGTCTAAAATATGAGGTCATATACCTCTTGTGATAATTTTTTAAATGAGCTAATGAATTTTTTCTCTATAGAATTTTATTTGAAGTGGCTAGCTTACTTTGGCTTTGAAATACTTTTTGTGTTTTTGGTTTATCTCCCAAGGTTTTTTTTTTTTTTTTTTTTTTTTTTTTTTTCAGTCTTCCCTTTCCACCAATAGTTTTCCCTCTCGATCTTTCTATCAGTTTGTCTAATAACATTGCAACCTCCCAAATCGGTGATAAAGCACCTGGTTGAATTTGAATCGTGTTCACCCGCTCCCTGAAACAATTTTATGCTTTTTATTTATGTGCCAAATTTTCATTGCCTTAAAGGAGGACAATATTTAAAGGATAGTAAGGGATAAGAGAGAATCTCTATACTACCAGATGAAAATGAAGTTTATTGAGGCAGTTTACAGAGCACAGGTCCCAGAATTCCACTGAAGCCTTAATTATTTCCTGGGGTTTGCATGAAATATGAAGGTCTCTCACTTAGAGAAGTCATTTAGGCTTTTTCTTGTCTAACCTATAAAATAGCAAACTTCCCTTTTGCTTTGCTTTGCCTGTGGCTTTGTTTGGCATGCTGAGCAACTCTAATTTAGCTTATAAGTTACTCCTTTCTATAAATGGCAAAGGGTTTTTTATTCAGCTGCCATTCACATCCAGAAAGTAAAGAACTTAATTTCTTTACTGTGAATTTATGCTTTAGCTAGTACTTTTAAGGTACTTTTTTAAACAGAAAAGTGAAAGCTACCCCAATCCAAATGGATTAAATTATATTTCATGTGTGTAAAGTGCTCACACAATTTCATCTGTTAGTCATGACTTTTTGAGGCTTGGTATTGTAGCAGATTTTAGGAGCACAGTGATTTTCTCAGATGCAAAATCAAAGTAGGAGGACTGGCATATCTAGTTGATTGCTCCCCTGTGGCTTTTGTTGCTAAAACTATAGAGGTAGACGGGTGTTAACAATAGTGCTCTCAGGAAGTTGTGATATATATTTATGATCTTTCAGATGTGTGCATGCGATTTTATTTTTCCCACAGATTTCAAGATGTTTATAGTAATCTGCAGATAAGATTTGCCTTTTTCTGACAATAGGAGAAACAAAGAATGAGAATGTCAAGTGATTTGCTTGGAAACAGAAAAACTATAGTGGGACTGAAGATGAAACAGAGATTAACTTACTTCCACAATTGATCACAACCAATTTTTTTTCTCCAGATATCTCTTAAAAAATACAACTTTTTATTTTGAAATAATTGTAGATTCACAGGAAGTTACCAAAAATTTAAAGAGAGATTTCATTTGTCCTTCATCTATTTTCCCCAATAATAACATCTTGTATAACTATAGTATAGTATTACAATCAGGAAACGGATATTAGTAAAATCTGCATAACTTTTTCAGATTCACTGGTTTTACACAAATTTGTGTGTGTGTATGTGCGTGTGTAGTTCTATGAGGTTTTATCACATGTGTAGATTCATATAACCACCACAATCAAGATATAGAGCTATTTCATGGCCTCATGCCATCCCTTTACAACCACATCCACCTCCCACTTGTTTCTAAATGCGCTCAAGCCTTGTCATGATCAATACTTGTAATAATGACTTATTTTTAAAACATCTGAAAGTTTGTGTTTTGCACCTTAAAATGGGCATACAATATTCTGGCCACTAAGCTTGACTCTAGCATTAGCAATTTGTCAGTCTTACTTCAAAGGATATCCTCTATGGATTTGTACAAAAATATAGTATAATGGTGGCTATGAAGAAAAGGGTCTGTGTAGTTATGTAACCTAGAAGGGGTGCAACACCAAACAGGTAGTATTATATCCTCTCATACTTACCTAGTGGGAACATCTAAATTCCTACTTATACACCCTCATTTAACCATAGGAGAGTGGCTTAGCAGATCACTCTGGTTACAGAAGAAAGCCTAATAAACCCCAAAGGGCATTGAGCCACAAGGGAGGAAACTTGGGTTAATAATGAATACAGGCTAAAAGTGAATGAGAGCAAGCAGTGAAGGCTTTATGCCAATCTTTTCTTCTATAAGAAAGTTTAAAAATTTAGGGTAATTCTTATTAGTATCGTGATAAAACAAAATATACAATGCTTTTATACTATGTGTATATGTGTACACATGCATATACACATAAATATATGTATGCATATGTATTATTTTTACACACCTTAAACATCAATATACTAGTATACTAGTAAGAATAATTTATATTTTGAATATAGAATCATTCTATGTAGCCACAACTCTACAATACCCAATGAAATATGTATGTGTGAAAAGGGATGTAGAATGTTGATAGCTATTATTGTGATGATTAAAAGTATTAGGCTAAACAGTATTTGTACATAATTTCACTGTCTATTATCAAAATTTGATTGATTAAAAAGAGCTTTTTGGCAACTGTTCATGATGTTTTATTTGGCTAAGGTAAAATATGAACAAAATGTATGTATAGTTGTGGAAAGGGAGGGTGAGCTGAGTGGTGATGAGCACATGGAGAAGAGTGGCTCTGGGTCAAGCATTTTATCCTTCATGAAGGAGCCTTTTCCTAAGCTCAGTCTCTACCTCATCACAAAGTGAACAAAAGATGAGCTTAATGATAGTCATCTATCAGCTAGCCACATTTCAGGTTTCAAGATCCTACTATTCCCAATGCTCCATGCCTTGACAAGGCTAATTGTATAATTACAATACTACATCACCCACTCCTGGTGTACTTTCCCTGGCAAGAACTGGAACTAGGAACTCTAACGATTATCGCCCCAAGCAAGCACATTAGCATGAATGCAGTTTACTAATGGGGCCATACTCCTAGAAATTGTAGTACACAAGCTTTAAGCCATGGATTTTATTATCAAGTCCCTTGTAGATTAAATGCCAGACTGAGTTGAGCCCTAAAATCAGTTATTTTATTTTTAAAAATAAAATGAATGATTTATCCCATCTATTTTTATATCCTTTGTGGTACATATTAAGATTTATTGAAGTTATTCTACTAAAATGAAATAGAATTTACAAGGCTTTCATCAAGAATGCTTTGAGTGCTAAATAAAATAATTGTGCTAATTTCTATATAAGTTTAAGATTTCCATAAAAATCTAGCCAATATGGATGGGGTGGCTTCCATGATATCATTACTATTCATAATCTGGGTGACACTTACAAGGGTGCACTCAATTTGTGATGTGTTATTGACCTGTATATACTTATGATGTGTTCTTTTCTACTTTATCTTTTTGTACTTTAAAAAAAATGTTAAGCGTCTGGCCATTTAAATTTTGCTTCAAATATTTTGGATGGCTATTTCTTTAAAGCTTTGGCATGTCAAGTCACAACATCAGCCTGAAATGACTCAGTTTCCACTATAGACTGGAAGAATGTAGGGCCAGTCTAGAATATGGGAAGTCTCTAAATCAAGAGTGTACAGCCAAAGGTCCTTTGTGTTGGAGTTGAGAAAATTTCATGAATTCCTTCTAGCCCCTGATGTGCAAGCCCTTGACCGACTGTGATTGGGGCTTCTGTGGAACAGGTTATCTTATAGTTCAATTTCATATAGATCTAAATGACAATCCACGGCTGTAAACAATAGGGGGAAGTAATGACCCTTGTGTCTTTTTAATCTAAATGTTGTGTTTGAAACAATTTCAATCTTGTAGTAATAAAACTAGCCAACATTTTCACTGAAGTCATGCAAACGAGGTACATAGAGTACTTCTCTTAATTCTTACAACAAAGTTATGAGATTGATACTACTATATGTTTAAATGAGTTGATGTATGCAAAGTACTTAACACAGTATCTGATGTATATCAGCATTCAATAACGTTTTGCTATCATTATTGTTTTCTCACTCTTGTTATTATTGTTTACTTCCTTCTCATTTTACCTGAAAAAACTGAGACTTAAAGAGGTCATAAGTGTGTTCAAGGTTGCATAGCTGGCAAGCATGGAGCCATGATTCTGCCCAAAGTCTCCTCAGCTCGACCTAAGCATTTCCACAGGCTACGTCTCTCAGGGACGCTATATTGTATAACTCTAGGAATGGGGCAAGGCAACAAACTCAGATTGATGGTACCCGTGCCTAATTGATTTTTTGCCTTAATTAAATGATTGAAAAAAATCTCTTACTTCCTGTCATAATCAATAACATTTGAAGTATAAAAATATACCAAAGGCAGAAATTTTGTACCATAATTTTGCAGAGAATATGGGAGAGCACAGACTATGTATATCAATATAATAAATTACAGTAATTCCAGAATCACCATCTTAGTAACGGCTGCTCTTGTTATTGTCCTCCTATGAAAAGTTTCTATTAAAACATGACTAGGTGGGGTGATAATTTATTCCATTACTACCCTCATCTGAGAACATACAAGTATAATCCGTGTGAACCTATGGATTATCATTATATCAAAATGTATCTGTGCAGTGAGACTTTAACTGGGTGGCTTTTTACAGGACAGGACAGCAGTTTCTCCATGCTTGTTCTCCTGTTACCATGATCTTATTCACAGGTGCCCTGAGGTATCTGGCCACAAAATACTCACATTTTCATCAATCATTGAGATAGAGGTAGTAGAAAACCTTTCTTTTTCTTTTTTTTTTTTTTTAACTTGCATTTCCCAAAAGACTGGCTTGGAGAAACATTATTGAAAACTTCTTTTAAATCAGATTCAAGATATTACAGCAGCGCCTGCTAGAGTCTGTTGACATTTCCATTATAAACCCATATATTCCAGGTTTATTACTTGGCTGTGAAATTCTCCTATGGACTGTGATACAAAATACAGAATTTCAGCCCAAAGTAATTTTGATTATCATCACTCAAATATTGGGATTTTCCAAGTTATGATTTTTTAAAAAAATGCCACAAAAGTCAAGTACTTTGGGGGACACCTACACATTTGAAGTCGTTTATAAAATGCAACATTAAAACAATTTGTTCTTTTTTTATTTTTATTTTTTTATTTCTTTTTTTATTATTATACTTTAAGTTTTAGGGTACATGTGCACAACGTGCAGGTTAGTTACATATGTACACATGTGCCATGTTGGTGTGCTGCCCCCATTAACTCGTCATTTAACATTAGGTATATCTCCTACTGCTATCCCTCCCCTCTCCCCCCACCCCACAACTGTCCCCAGAGTGTGATGTTCCCCTTCCTGTGTCCATGTGTTTTCATTGTTCAATTCCCATCTATGAATGAGAACATGCGGGATTTGTTCTTTTTAAGAAACAAAGAAACAAATAACTAAAATCTCAGGGCCTGAAGGGAGAATTCTGCGAGCCCACATGGATTGATTTCTTATGATTTGAGGGCTAATTTGATATTTAGATTGAGATTTTTAATATTACTACAATATGCTTTACAAAAATTGGCACCATATGGGTCTAAAAGAAATTAGATCGTAGGCAAGGGAGAATTATAATAAAGACTGAAAATGCAACCCACAGAAATAATATTCTCAAAGCTACTGATGTTGCTGCCATTAGAAATAATGCCTTATTTTTTGTTTTGTTTTTTGCTTTTCCTACTGGTGAGTGTGAAAAAGGCTGATAAACAATTTATAAACTTAATAGGGGTGGACTACTAGAATCAAGAATTTTATCAGCAAAACAATCCCCATTGCAACATAATAACTAAATTTCTTGTCAACAGAAATTGCTACATTGGAAGTTCTGAATTTTTCTATCCCCAAAACACTTATAACACAGGCAGGAAAAATATGGATCGCCTTATTCTGCCAACTTACTCATTCACCACTCTAAATAAGAGTTGTTTCACAGAAAAATACTACCTAGGGTGTACTTTTCCCTTTTGGGATTGAACGAATCTAAAAATCTCTACTTTGGGTCAGATAAGTGTGTAAATTAGCTCCACTTTATGTCCTTGAAGAGTTGTGATTTTAGGACTCCAAAGAAATCACTCCTGGGAGAGTTTTGGTTATTAATAATTCTAAAGCACTTGAAAATGTATCCTTGTTTATTTAAAGGGAAATCTGTATTTTAAATATAATGGGAGATTAAAAAAAAAAAAAAAACTAGGTGGAAATTTTATTCCCCTGGCCACTCTTAGTCAAAGCTGTTAAATAATATTCTCAATTCTCTAAAGTGAATGGAATAAAATTTAAAATACAAATTTTTAGAACATCTTCTAACTTATTTTCTATTTTCATTAATATTTAATTGCATTGAGAAGCATAGTCACCCAAATTAGCACAAAGTATGACAGAGCCATAGAAAACAGCCTAAACAAGTCACGTGAATCATAGTTACTTTGGATGCAGTCAGACTAACTAACAGGAAAAGCAGAGGGGGATGGAAAAGTTGGGTTGAAGTCAGAATCCAAGAAGAGCCTTTCTCCTCCTCTTCCACTCCACAGTGTCACAACT
The DNA here is from genome assembly GCF_028885625.2 of Pongo pygmaeus. Lineage (NCBI taxonomy): Eukaryota > Metazoa > Chordata > Mammalia > Primates > Hominidae > Pongo > Pongo pygmaeus. The sequence continues at coordinate 111,907,080 of NC_072384.2, read as the reverse complement.
GGGAGCCCAGAGCTAAGAGATAGTTTTCCTTCACTTGTTTAGAGGAGGAATATCCACAAAGGACTGCTTCATTCTGATGCTCAAGCGGTCTTGCACTGAGAAACCATTCCAGCAACCTGCAGGCCATGTGCTATGTTTGTCTTTCTGCCTAAGGCACTCACCAATTATATGTTCTATAAATGTAAGCCAATCTCCCTTCTCGAGGTGAAATTATTTCTATGTTTTAGTTTATTAAGTAGAATGGAGTTCCTAGGTGGAATGAAAGTGATATTCCAAAAAGAAGCCCAGAAAATCAAAACAATCTAAGTAATGAGATCAATAACAACAAAAAAAAAAAGTGGAACCTACCTCCATTAATTATTTCTTACATCTTTGGTTTTGCTCCAGTCAGTCTTTCTAAAACTCATGCTCATTTTTGAATGGTGATAATACAAGTATTTACCTGGTAGAGATGTGAGTATTAACATGAAACTCACATGACAGTTAACATGTATAAAGAACTTAAGTTTAGCACAGAGCTTGATACATAGTAAGAGTTTAATGATGCCCCATGCATAGGGAGAAACTGCTGAACTTCACAATGATAGCACTGATGAAAATGTTATATTTAACAATTGGAACAAACTAGTGTAGAAAAAAAGAGAAAAATACCCATGAGTGGAAATTGCAACAGCTATAAGCTTCCGCATTTATTCCATTGGATAAAGTCCTGATGAAGAAGAAGAAGAACATCTGTATTATGGAGAAATAAAAGGATTTAGACAACCTATTATAAAGACTTTTTCCCCAGGGTTGAGCTTTGGTAGTCATTTAGCCATTGCTAAAGAAAAGGGCAGCAGCTACATGATCTGATAGGAATATTCATGGGCACACTGTCTTTCTGGGTATAAAAAAAGACCAATGAAATGAAGCAAAGTTAACTGTAGGTCATAGTGAAACAAATAATACTATTAAAATAACAGAGCTATATCTCCAGGACTGGGACTTCAAAATCTGGATAGGACATTCAAAGATAGTCTATGGAGACACAAAAGGTAGCTCCATTTCTTATTTATTTTGAAAAGAAAGAAGAATTTGGAAGTGAATGACTAGCCATGCAGACAGAGCCTAAATATTTTATAGCTTATCAAAGCTCTATGAGGAAACAGCATAAATCTCTTGAGCGCCAAGACAAGTATATTTAACTGGAAAATTTTGTATTTGATCAAAGAGACTTTAAAAAAGTAGAGACCACATTGTACCTTTTCCCCCGAAAAGGAAATGGCAATTGATACGGTTTCTTAGATATAATCACAGAGAGGGAGAGAGCAAATTGACACCTCCCTCTAGAAACTAGTAGGATATATATTATGGTTACAGTCAGCCCTCACTTAACATCATCAAAAGGTTCTTAGAAACTGCTGCAACTTTAAGCACAACAACATACTGTATACCACAGGAAGTTAACTCTTGTTTATATCAATTAGCCTATGGTAAAATTGTTTTTGTTATACAGTAAGTTGTTTTGCTTAAAAACAAATGATGACATTGAGGAGTTACTGTACCGTACTATGTATGGATTTAAAAGAATAACCATTAGAGAGTTGCTTAATATCTTTTGGAAAAAAAAATATTTCTCTAGTGACCCTATTCAGGATTTAAAACTCAGCTTATACTCGGGAGGCTGACGCAAAATACCTTGAACCCTGGAGGCAGAGGTTGCAGTGAGCTGAGATCATACCACTGCACTCCAGCCTGGATGACAGAGTTAAACTCTGTGTCCAAAAAAGCAAAACAAAACAAAACAAAAACAAAAACAAAAAAACACCAAAAAACAAAACAACAAAAAAACTCAACTTAAAATGCCATCATCTTCTTAAATATTATCCAGCTCCTTTGCAGTGTAGTCCCCATCAGGTGTTGTCCACCTCCTGGATGCTTTCATGGAACTTAAAACATCTATTTAGTTTATTCAATTGCATTGCAACTATGTGTACAAATTACTCTCCCCTGCTACCAGATTATGATTCTTAAAGGGTAGCCACTGTATTATTCATGTGTGTGTTTCCGCTAGCCAGTGCAATGCTTCCTGCAGCACAGGTGCTCAAAATAAATATACAGTGAATATGTGATATGTATTATATATGCATATATATATATGTATATAAATCATGTAGGTCAGGGACAATATCAATGGGTGCAGGTATCTTTATAATAGTACATAGAAGACAGATAATGAGCAAAATGGCCTTTCATTGTTTACACAGGCAATAGATTTGATGGCAGCAATATCATCAAGACTTACTAGACAGACTTAGACATTTTGCATGACTTATGGATATATCCAGGATGTTCACAAGAAAGCATCATATAAAATGAAGGACAAATTATAAAGATTGGCATTATCTTGAAAAATAACATTATTACAAAACCTAATGTGCTGAATGAATGGAGGCTATGTAAAGTGCAAAGAGCAATGGAAATGTCTTCAAAAATTAAAGTTTTCAGCATAAGAAAGAATGGTTCCATTGCTTGAGGAACATTAAGACATGATAAAAAGAACATAAAAAAACCTCCCTTCGTATTTCTGCCTTCTCTCTTAGGGAAGATCACCTTCATGCTGGAAAGGTTAAAGGAGGCCTGTATAGTATGGCATTGAAACATCAGACAAGTAAAGAACTATAAGAAGTCATTTAGTTCTTTAAATGAATTCAAATGAGCTACCCTTTCCAGAATTCTTGAATATTACAGAAGGCAGGAAGGGAGCCATAAAGCTTTAAGGTGTGTGAATGACATTTATGTATTATTTTAAAAATGCAGAATAGGAGAACAAATTATATATGAGTCACTAGTTAACAAACATTATTTTGAATACTTAGGTAAGGAAGGGTTGCACAAAAAGATTTATTTAAAGCAAATCAAATCTATTGGTTTATTAGATGTATATATCAGAAAAATTCTACAGACATGGTATGTTTTAGTTTACTAAGGCATTTGCAAAGTTTTTATAATTGATGGAAGCACAAAAAATTATTGAGCAATTATGGTTTTTCAATTCTGTCTTGGTACTAATAATATTACCAAATAGCTTTGATTAATATACCAATATAACTTGGGTGACTCTAATAGTGTTTTAGAAAATTTATTAGCTCTGTTAAGTCAAATGTTTTATTGATTTCGTGAATGAAGATAGAAGTTATGCTTTAAAAATGTTATAGGTTATTCAGAACAATTGGCTTCAAAAAATGTTATAGGTTAGATAAAGCCAGGAAGAATTAATAACTTTTCAGATGAAAAATCAAGTTTCATGTATCTGGAGTTAGTACTATGATAAATATGAGTAAAATTCAGATTCTTATACTTTAGTTCATTTAGTCAGTGCACATAACCAAGACAGGGAGAACTGGTTAAATAGTAATGCATATTAAAGAGACAGTGGTTCTGAACTATAGTGGAATAATTAACTCCTAAAATAATGGAAGTTATGTGTTTTCTGTCCTACAACATACACATATTCATGTTCACATTACATACATGGGGAAGCACAGATTCCCTGGATGTCACATCCATGTATACCATCGATTTTATGAACCCAATACTAGGAATCTTTTTATGAGTGCCTTTCTGTGGTGCTCTAAAATACAAATTCATGCTTGAACCTCTGTAACATACGTACAATGTCCAGAATAAAAAGATTACTGGACTTGCTGTACAGATTGCACATCCAGCATTATACTTAATTCTGTGTCAAATTCAGGTATAATGAAATGGAGACAAAGCCATTTAGACTGGTGAATGATCAGAGAATCATATTATATGATTCTCTTCTGAGGAATTTTATGCCTAGAAAAGAGACCCCCAGGATTCCAGAATTGTCTTTAAAATATTGAAGGGTTGTAAGTTGGAAAGAGTAAAATTGTCGTCGAAAATATGGTGGAAAAAGGCCAAACACAGAAATTTTGGGAATTTCTGGGAAGGCAAATTTTTCTATCTATTGTATAAGGAACATACACACAATATTAAATTCATGTATAACATAGAATGGGATGCTTCATAAAGTGATTTCTCTGCCACTGGAAGTATTCAAGTAAAGACTATATCATCTCCTGCATGAAGTATTGCAAAACGGATACCTGTAGAAGGAGAAGGCAGTACTAGATGATCTTCAGTGTACCTTTTGAATTTAAGATTCTATGATCTGATTATGTTTCAAAGAATACTAAAGGACTACAAATCCTATAATTATTTTTGTTAAAGTAAACAATAAGCAATAACCCTGTATGGACACCTATTATTGGATGTTTCTGAGTCTGCCTTAATTGATATCTGTTGGCCTCAAATTACTGTCATTTCAATTTCTGAAACAATATTTTGAACATGATGGTTATTTTCTAATGCAGGTGCACATATACAATTTCACATTTAAAAAATGTCTTAAAGGGTTTTTGAAAATGATTGAAGAAAAGGAAAATGAGAGAAATTTATATGGAAGTTTCTTTTGTATTATAACTACACATTGATAAAATAAGAAATAAACTTCAATCTTGATTTTTCTGCTTTGATGAATTTTTATTGAGGCCTTTAATAACTCAGTTCATCCTGTATTTTGTGCGATACAGGTATAAGTTTTAAAACTTACTAAAATATTTTTAATGTTGAGTTGGACTTTATATTTGGAAGCTGTGTTTATCTTAATATCACAGGAATGTACTTAAGGGAAATACAGTTTCTTCAACCACCTTCTCTTGTTTTCCTGAATAGAAGTGTAGTAACATAAAAGTACCTAGAAATCTAAAGCTTTCCTTTTGAAGAAAAGTGTTTCAAAAATGAAGGGCCTGAGTTAAGAGAATGAATGACTTAACATCTTATAATTCTGAGAAATACTTTCCAAATTCTCTTATATTCCTACCTCTCTCATTGCCAAACTTAATGATTTTAAGATATTTTCCTCACAAATTTATTTTAAAAGGAAAGCTTTTTTACTATTTTGAGAAATGTCAAATAATTATAGAAATTTCCAAACAAATTGAGCCAGACCTTACAGCAATTGCATATTTTATTCATTTTTCTGTTTATAAACATCATTGTAAGCTATTGTACTAGATGGAAAATGCATAATATCTTTACCATTGGGATACTTGAGAAAATGGTGAAGTTTTTGAGAATGCTCTTAGTAAACAGGGATGGATACAAGCCATTGGGAAAATAGATTCTTTTTAATTTTAATTTTACACTAATTTTCAGGGTAATTTTAAAAATCAAAAAATTGTTTTACTCTTACTTTGTTTGAATATTTTGCAGTATTCTCTCTTTAGAATTTAGCATTGCTGCAACCAAGGAATAAAGAAAAGCTTTTGTCTTTAATATTAAAACTGTCTTTACAGAGGTGGATTTTTTTTTTTTTTTTTTCTGCTGTACCTTATTAGGTTGGGAGAAAGATTTAAGATTTGGAGAGAGAGAGGGTGATGGACGTTATGTTGCAATGTGATCCAAAGAGCTCCAGTTAAAGTTAATAGGCTATCCAGAAACCTGTGAGTCCTAAGAATTCAGAGTGAGATGCAGGCCAGATTCATAACATGAGGACATATTCCTCAGCTATTTAGTTGTTTTCTTTATTTCTGACTCTCATTCTTCTTTCTTAATTTCGAGAAGCTCCCTCTATCTTCCCTGATTCTATATATTTCTCCGTTTTCTTTGGGATATTCTCTCTGGCTGTCCTTGATATTTCCTATTTTCCCACGCTGCCCAATCATTCGTTCAGGCATGTCTGGACTCCAGGGCCTGGAGAGTGAGACTTTCCCAAGGGTTTGCCTTTCAAGTCATGTTTGTAATGTCTGAAGACCTGCCTCTTCACCAATGGGAAGCCAGAGTAATGTCCACAGTTTGAGTCAGGAAGACCCATCTTTCACAATTTAGGGTTTGTTGATTTCCATACCCAATGACTTCTATTTATTTGTTCTGACAAAATAGATTACACTACACTTGCAGTTCATTTTAGATTCAGACATGGTAAACAAATGAGGTGTGGAAGGTGTGTAATTTCATTTCTGGGTTAAACTGATTGATTCCTAAGAATTTCCTTTCAGCTTAAAAATTTTTAATTATCGAATGTAACTCATTTTCTTTTGGTGTCATTTTAATCTCTTCTCCAAAGGGCTAGGGCAGGAAGAGAATACAGGAAGAGAATCACTTCTCAAATGACAATAGAGATGATTGTTTAACACTATATAGCTTAGAAATATTAAATATGGCCTAGACCTCAGTCTGTGTTCCCATTCGCTTTTCCAGTATACTCTTGTTGTTCTTTAAAGTTAAAAAAAGAGGGAAATGTATCTTTAAGAACATGTGTAGGCCTATTAATATCCATAAATGCTGTTTATAAATGCACACAATATCATAATTACTATCAACAATTTAAGGCTTCTTAGCTATTATAGAAATATTTCAATGTTTTTTAAAATTAGTTTTTAATCGGCTAGTACTTCTGAACTTTTACTGTAAATAAACTCTAGACAGACACATATGATTTTGGTAATCCAGATTTTACACTTTCTTCCATCCAAGTACTAACCAGGCCTGACCCTACTTAGTTTTCGAGATCAGATGAGATCGGGTGCATTCGGGGTGGTGTGGCCGTAGACCAGATTTTACACTTTCTGTACCCAACACATGTGCATGGACACACACACACACACTCTCTCTCTCTCTCTCTCTTTTTTTTTTTTCTCATTATGTTTTTCCCAGCAGCACTAGAGAGAATACATTATTCCCATTTTAGAGATGGAAAGACTGAAGCACAGGAATGCCAAATTATTGTTTTTAGTTCAGTTAGCTACTTGGTAATATACCTAATGCTGGTACCTAAGACTCTTGATTCCAAGCCTAGAGTATATTTTAATATACACCCATAAACATTAGTGTTGGTAGTTGAAAAGAGATTAAAAGTTAAAAGTAAGAATGAGAATAGGAGACAGGTAGGAGTCCATTAGATATAGTTCTAGGAACGCCTTACCTATCGGGATCAAACATATTTTACCAACAGCAAAGTATTTAACAATATAGTTATGTTCTTAGAATAAATTTCTTTTTTTCTACACATCTTTTATTAAGCCACAAAAGGTGCCACATACTATAACTTTACAAAAGAAGCTCTTAAAAGAACAAATATATCAGATTTTCCCTGTTGGAAACAAAGGCGACTGTAACAATAAACTCCTGAGCAGTTCAGCAACACATAGCTTCTCAAAGAAGAAAACCCAGTTAGAATGTACATTTTCTGGACCATAATTAGACATGGTATAAATTTCCCTGGTGATGGTAACAATAGAAAGACCAAGCTTAGCCTGTTAAATGAAATATGAGTGAGAACTGGGCAGTTCCAAGTGGCTGCTGGCACAGTTTTAGGTGTCCTGCCAGCATTCAAACCCACAGGGTCATTTGGCAGTCAGGTGTCATTAGTCAACGCTCTCGCTCTCTCCCTCTTCCCATCTGTTTTCGTCTAGCCTATTTGTGTAAATTACCTCTCAGTATGCAGCAGGGCTCAGTCTAGTCATGTATTTTCCTCCTACTCCTTTGTCCTTTTTATCCCTGACTGCTCATTTAGACTTATAGCAATGATTTGACCGAAAATTTAACATGAAAAGCAAGATAATGGTAGCAATTAATATTACTGCTGTTACAAAGCAACATCCCTTATGGCCATGGCAAAAAGACCACTAAAGATAGTATAACAAATGTCAAAGATGTAGTTGCCACTGGCCATTTCAAATCATGATGATTATCATCAGAGGCCAAAATGTAATGATGCCCTATAAGAGGATGTAGGATTTATGTAATTTTGTGTGGACAATTTGCAGAGTTAATATCCAAAGGAGATTCTTCAAGAGAGCACTGTTCCTAGTTTAAGAATAACAATACCTTTTAGAGAAAAATAGGAAAGATAAAATAGGTTTTCTCCCGAGTTGACCATGTTGTTTACTAGCACGCAGAACACCCACTTATCTGTTATCCCTTTGAATAAAATCAAGTCGTAAGTGTACCTGTAAATCCTGTCTCAATGCTATGAGGAAAGGTGGGAGGCTCAGCCTGTGTCACCCAACCAGTACACTTACTTCACAACAATTAAGAAGAAATAATTACTTACACAGTAGCAACTGATAGCAAGGGATTCCTACTCTGAGAAGGATTTAAACTGAAAGGATTATTTGCTAAGGGCAGATAAGAAAAAATCACATCACATAATCCCACAGCTGCATTTCTAGCAATGATATATAATTAGTTATGTTGGAGCAATAGTTATGGGAGCACTATTGATATCTAATTCTGGTTTATAAGAAATCATAGGAAAGTAGTCTTCTGAGAACTTTCTACTCTTTAGTAAGCATGAGCATGAAGATGTTTGACTAGATTTTCTGTATTTTTTTAAGTTTTGTTTTTATAGCAAGTTTGACCAAAGATTACTGACCATGTTTTTCAGCTCACTGTCATTTTGTCATATATGAATGAATTTAAAAGAAAATACAAATAGTCATGCACTGCAAATAGCCCCAACTTTTTCTTTTTGAAGTACCTCAAGGTTGGGAAATCCCTAAAAATAATCTAGATTTACCACTTATTCTGTACTTTAATCTCATCTGAAATGGCTCTGTAAAAAAAAATATTGTCTGTTCCATATTTAAATATTTCCAGTGACAAGTAGCACACCATTTTCTGAGGCAGAAGATTGTATATTTGGATAATCCTGGTTTTTGCCTAACAATACTCAAATCTGTATTCAAACAGATTACTCAATATTTGTCAAACAGTTTTTCATTTCCAAAATTCAACTTTAAAATAAGTAAGGATTATGAATATCCATTTCTTTAAAGACATATGAGCTCTATTAGGTACAGTGCTTAAGAACAATGATAAAGTGAACTATCTATGAAAAATAGGTATTTAAAAGTGTCAACTGAGCAGGGATACAACAGGAGGAATTGTAAAATTACAGAAGACATGGTCACAAGACTGTATATAATTCATGACAGCAAAATAGTAAAACATTTTGTCTAAAAGAAAAGAAATAGTTTAAACTAATTATGGTATACACCTAAGGAATTTTGTGAAACAATTAAAAAATGAAGTCTACCTACGTATTACTGAATGGAAAAATCTATCTGCAAGACCTGAGAATCATGTAACATACAAAATGAAAAAAGGAAGGTATAGAAATATTTACATGATATATTCCCATTTGTGTAAAACCAATAGCAACCACTTTATATATATTATTTATAATATATATTAATATATGTCAAATATTTTTATTTTAAATAAAAGAAATATATTTGTTTTATGCTAAATAATATAAATGTTAAATATTTACATTTGTAAATAACTGCATAGAAAAAGATACGAAAGTTTATATAAGCTAAAAACTGTTTACTATAGCTGAAGAATAGCATATATTTGAGAAATATAGAGAAATAATAACTTTTTTTCTATGTGTTGTTTTACGTGGGTGGTTTCTTATTTTAAAATGCAAGCTTAAACAATCAAAATGTCAGTCATTGAACCTTTTGGAGTTTGGATATCTTTTGATATCTTTTCTCTTCTCATTATTGTTATTGTCGTTTCCCGACGTCTTGTTCAGCTGGCACACAAAATTGTCTCACTTTCCATCTGTGGAGATCCCCATTTGATTGTGGTTATCATCTTCTATCTGTAGAGATCATTGTTGACATAATATGGTACTAAGGACCAAATGTTTAGCATAGCTCCTTTTTTCTCCCAGATTCTCTATAACTGCTATATATTTTTCAATTTCCTTTTCATTAAAACCATAAATTATAAAGTCCAGTGCTCTTTTTTAGTTAATTTTTTATATTTTTTTGGGGGGTACATAGTAGGTGTATATGTTTATGGTTACATGAGATATTTCAATACAGGTATGCAATGCATAATAATCTCGTCAGGGTAAATGGGGTATCAATCACATCAAGCATTTATGGTTTGAGTTACAAACAATCTAATTATACTCTTTTAGTTACTTTAAAATGTACAATTAAATTATTATTGACTATAGGCGTCTTGTTGTGCTAGCAAGTGTTAGGTTTTATTCATTCTGTCTATTTTTTTGTACCCATTAACCATGCCTACTTTTCCCCCCACAACCCTTCCCAGACTCTGGTGACAATTCTTCTACACTCTAGCTCCTTGAGTTCAATTGTTTTAATTTTGAGCTCCCACTAATAAGTGAGAACATGCAAAGTATGTCTTTCTGTGCCTGGTTAATTTCACTTAACATAATGACCTCCAGTTCCATCCATGTTGTTGCGAATGACAAGATCTCATTTTTTATGGCTGAATATGTACCACATTTTCTTTATCCATTCATCTGTGGATGGACATTTAATTTGCTTCCAAATCTTGACTATTGTGAATAGTGCTGCAATTAACATAGCAGCGCAGGTATCTCTTTGATATACTGATTTCCTTTTTGGGGGTATATACCTAGGAGTGGGATGACTAGATCATATGGCACCCCATTTTTAGTTTTTTGAGGAAACTAAACTGTTCTCCATAGTGGTTGTACTAATTTATGTTCCCACCAACAGCGTATGAGAGGTCCCTTTTCTTCACATCCTCACCAGCATTTGTTACTGTCTGTCTTTGGGATATAAACCATTTTAACTGGGGTGAGATGATATCTCCTTGTAGTTCTAATTTGCATTTCTCTGTTGATCAGTGATGTTGAGCACCTTTTCATGTAACTGTTTACCATTTGTATATCTTCTTTTGAGAAATGTCTGTTCAGATTTATTGCCCATTTTTTGAACAGATTATTAGATTTTTTCCTATAGAGTTGTTTGAGTTCCTTCTGGTTATTAATCCCTTGTCAGATGGATAGTTTGCAAATATTTTCTGCCATTCCGTGGGTTGTCTCTTCACTTTATTGATTGTTCCCTTTGCTGTGCAGAAGCTTTTTAACTTCATGTGATCCCATGTGTCCTTTTTTGCTCTGGTTACCTGTGCTTGCAGAGTATTACTCAATAAATCTCTGCCCACTCCAATGTCTCAAAACGTTTCCCCAATGTTTTATTTTAATAGTTTCATACTTTGATGTCTTAGATTTAAGTATTTAATCCACCATAATTTGATTTTTTAATATGGTAAGAGATAGGGTCTAGTTTAATTCTTCTAGATATGGATATCTAGTTATCCCAGAACCGTTTATAAAAGGGACTGTCTTTTTCCCGATGTATGTTCTTGGCACCTTTGTCAAAAATGAGTTTACTATAGATGTGTGGATTTATTTCTGGGTTCTCTAATTTATTCCACTGGTCTACATGTTTGTTTTTATGTGACTACCATGCTGTTTTGGTTACTATAGCTCTGTAATATAATTTGTTTTTTTTTCTTTTTTGAAGACATGGTCTCACTCTGTTTCTCAGGCTGGGTACAGTGGCATCATCATGGCTCACTACAGCCTTGACTTGCTAGGCACAAGCATTCTCCCACTTCAGCCTCCTGAGTATCTGGAACTACCAGCACATACCACCAGGCCTGGCCAATTTTTTTCTATTTTTTGTAGAAATAGGGTTTCACTATGTTGCCTAAGCTGGTCTCAAACTCCTGGACTCAAGAAATCCTCCCACCTCAGCCCCCAAGTGCTGGGATTACAGGTGTGAACGACTCTGCCTGGCCTTGGTAGTATAAGTTGAAGTCAGGTAATGTGATTCCTTCAGTTTTGTTGTTTTTGCTTAGGTTAGCTGTGGCTATTCTGGGTCTTTTATGGTTCCATATAAATTTTATGATTGTTCCTTCTATTTCTGTGAAAAATATCGTTGGTATTTTGATAAGGATTGCATTGAATCTGTAGGTTGCTTTAGGTATTGTAGTATGGACATTTTAACAATATTGAATATCTGGTTCATGAACATGGAGTATCTTTTCAATTTTGGTGTCCTCTTCAATTTCTTGCATCGGTGTTTTATAGTTTTCATTATAGAGATTGTTCACTTTTTTGGTTAATCTCAAGGTATTTTATTTCATTTGTAGCTATTGTAAATGAGATTACTTTCTTAATTTCTTCTTCAGATTGTTTGCTGATGGCATATAGAAATGCTAATGATTTCTATATCTTGATTTTGTATCCTGCAACTTTACTGAAAGTGTTTATTCATTCCAATAGTTTTATATTGGTGGAATCTTTAGGTTTTTCTAGATATGAGATTGTATCCGCAAATAAGAATAACTTGAGTTCTTCCTTTCCAATTTGGATGCTTTTTACTTATTTTTCCTGTCTGATTCCTCTATTCAGATATCCACTTTTATCCAGTATCCTCAGTAACAATGGTGAGGGTGGGCATCCTTGTCATGTTTCAAATCTTAGAGAAAAGGCTTTCAGTTTTTCTCCCTTCAGTATGATGCTAGCTGTAGCTCTGTCATATATGCCTTTTATAATGTTGATGTATGTTCCTTCTATACTTAGTTTTTCAGGGTATTCATGAAAGGATTTTGAATTTTATCAAATGCTTTTTTAGCTTCAATTGAAATGATTATATAATTTTGGTCCTTTATTCTGTTGATATGATGTATCACATTAATTGATTTGCATATGTTGAACCATTCTTGCATCCTTAAGATAAATTCCACTTGGTTATGATGAATTATCTTTCCAATATGTTGTTGAATTTGGCTTGATAGTATTTTGTTAAAAATTTTTGCATCAGTGTTCATCAGTGATATTGGCCTGTAGCTTTCTTTTTTCGATGTGTCTGTCTGCTTTTGGCATCAGTGTAATACTAGCCACATAGAATGAATTTGAAACTATTCCCTCCTACTGCAGTTTTTGGAATAGTTTGAATAGGATTGGTATTAGTTCTTTAAATATTTGGTAGAGTTCAGCAGTGAAGCCATCAGATACTGGGCTTTTCTTTGCTAGAAGTCTTTTTCTTATGACCGATCTCATTCCTTATTACTGGTTTGTTCAGGTTTTGGATTTCTTCATGGTTCATTCTTGGTAGGTTGCATGTGTCTAGGAATTTATTCATTTCTCCTAGGTTTTCCAATTTTTTGGCATATTGTTACTCCTAGTAGCCACTAGTGATCTCTTGAATGTCAGTAGTACCAGTTGTAATGTCCCCTTTTTCATCTCTAATTTTTTTTTTAATTTGGGTCTCCTCTCTTTTTTATTAATTAGTCTGGCTAATGATTTTTCAATTTTGTTTATTGTTTCAAAAAAAAACAACTTTTTGTTCTGTTGATCTTTTGTTTTCTTGTTTCAATTTCATTTATCTCTACTCAGATTTTTACTATTTTCTTTCATCTACTAATTTTGGGTTTGGTTTGCTCTTGCTTTTCTATTTCTTTAAAATGCATCATTAGGTTATTTTCTTGAAGTTTTGCCTCTTTTTTATGTAGGGACTTATAGCTATAAAATTTCTTCTTAGTACTTCTTTCATTGTATTCCATAGGTTTTGGTATGTTGTTCTCCCATTATCATTTTTTTCAAGAAACTTTTCAATTTTTAAAAAATGTCTTCATTGACCCACTGGTCATTCAGTAGCATATTGGTTAATTTCCATGTGTTTGTATAATTTCAAAAATTTCTCTCATTATTCATTTCTAGTTTTATTCCATTATGGTTAAAGAAGATGCTTGATATTATTTCAATGTTTGAGTATTTTAAGACTTGTTTTGTGACATAACATATGGTCTATCCTTGAGAATAATTTGTATGCTGAGGAAAGGAATTTGTATTCTGCAACCATTGGATTAAATGTTTTGTAAATATCTATTAGGTCCATTTGGTGTATAGAGTAGATTAAGTCCAATATTTCTTTGTTGATTTTCTGTCTGGAAGATCTGTCCAATGCTGAAAGTGGGGGTGTTGAAATCTCCAATTATTGTGTTATTGGAGTCTATCTCTTTATTTAGCTCTAATAATATTTGCTTTCTATATCTGGATGCTCCAATGTTGGGTACATATATATTTATGATTGTTATATTCTCTTGCTGAATTGACCCCTTTATCATTATATAATGACCTGCTTTGTCTCCTCTTATAGTTTTTGTCTTGAAATCTATTTTGTCTGATATAAATATAGCAACTCTTGCTCTTTTTTTGTTTCCATTAGCATGGAATATCTTTTTCCGTCACTTAATTTTCAGTCTGTGTGTGTCTTTATAGATGAAGAGTGTTTCTTGCAGGCAAGAGATCATTGGTTCCTGTTTTTCATCATGCAGCCACTCTGTCTTTTGATTGGAGAGTTTAGTCCTTTTATATTCAATGTTATTATCAGTAAGTAAGGACTTACTCCTGCTATTTTGTTATTTGTTTTCTGGTTGTTTTGTGGTCTTCTTTTTCTTCTTTCCTTCCTTCCTGTCTTTCTTTTAGTGAACGTGACTTTCTCTGATTAGAGGACTTAGTTTCTTGCTTTTTATTTTTTGTGTATCCATTGCATTTTTTAAAAAAATTTGAGGTTACCATGAAGTTTACAGATAACCTCTTATAATCTATTATTTTTAGCTGATAACAACTGAACACTGCTTGCAGAAACAAACAAACAAAAAGAAAACTAATAAAAACTCTACACTTTAACTGCCTCCCTCTGCTTTTTAACATTTTGTTATTTCTATTTATATCTTATTATACTGCCTATGTCTTGAAGAGTTGTTGTAGTTATTATTTTTGATTGCTTTATATTTTAGTCCTTCTACTTAAAAAAGAGTGGTTCACACAACAGAGTTACAGTGTTATACTATTTTGTATTATTCTCTGTACTTACCATCACTAGTTAGTTTTATACCTTCAGATGATGTCTTATTGTTCATTAATATGCTTTTCTTCCCAATTGAAGTATTCCCTTTAGCATTTCTTGTAGGACAGGTCTGCTGTTGATAACACTTTTCAGCTTTTGTTTGTCTGGCAAAATTTTTATTTCTCCTTCATGCTTGAAAGATATTTTGTCCAGATATGCTATTCTAGGGTAAAAGTTGGGTTTTTTTCAGCACATTAAATATGTCATGCCACTCCCTCCTGGCCTGTAAGGTTTCCACTTAAAATTTTATTGCCATACGTGTGGGTGCTCCATTGTTTGTTATTTGTTTCTTTTCTCTTGCTTTTAGAATTATTTCTTTATCCTTAACCATTAGGAGTTTGATTATCAAATGCCTTGAGGTAGTCTTCTTTGTGTTAAATCTGGTTAGTGTTCTGTAACCTTCTTGTACTTGGATATTGATATCTTTCTCTAGGTGTGGGAAATTCTCTGTTATTATTTCTTTAAATAAACTTTCTACCCATAATTTTTTCTCTGTCTCCTCATTAAGGCCAGTAACTCTTAGATTTGTACTTCTGAGGCTGTTTTCTAGATCTTATAGGCATGCTTTATGTTTTTTATTCTTTTTCCTTTTGTCTCCTCTGACCATATTTTCAAAAAGTGTGTCTTCAAGCTCACTAATTCTTTCTTCTGCTTGATTAGTTCTGCTATTAAGAGACTCTGATGCATTCTTCAGTATGTCAATTTCATTTTTCAACTTCAGAGTTTCTGCTTGATTCTCTTTAATTAACTTAATCTCTTACTTTAAGTTATATGATAGAATTCTGAATTCCTTCTCTGTGTTGCCTTGAATTTCTTTGAGTTTCCTCAAAACAGCTATTTTGAATTCTCTCTCTGAAATGTCAGATATCTTTATTTCTCCAGGATTGGTCTTTGGTGGGTTATTTAGTTTATTTGATGGGATCATTGTCTGGGCATTGAAGAGTTAAGTATTGATTTTAGTCTTTGTAGTTTGGGCTTGTTTGTACTCATTCTTCTTGGAAGGTTTTCCAGGTATTCACAAGGACATGACTGTTGTAATCTAAGCAATATCTGCATCAGAAGGATCTCCAAGGGCAGTAATGTGCTTGTTCTTTCAGACTTGCAGAGGTACTGCCTTGGTGGTTGTGGACAAGATCTGGATAAGATGTGGATTAGATCCGTGGATAAAATCTGGAAATTCTCTGGGTTGCCAGGCAGAGTCTCTTGTTTCTTCTCTTACTGTCTCCCAAGAAAATGGAGTCTCTCCCTCTGTGTTGAGCTGCCTGGGGCTGGGGATGAGTGACACAAGCACCCCTGTGGGTACCGCCACTGGGACTCTGCTGGGTCAGACCTGAGACCAGCATAGCCCTGAGTCTCACCCAAGTCCCACTGAAACTATTACCTTGTTACCACCTATGTTCACTCCAGGCCCTAGGACTCTACAATCAGCAGGTGGCAAGCCTGCCAGGCTTATGTTCTTCCCTTCAGGGTGTCGAGTTTCCCCAGGCCATGGGCAGTAGGCATCCAGTTCCCCCATCTGGCAGCTAGGGACTGGAGCGAAAAACCATAGAAGCTTACCTGGTGTTCTATTCTATGGTTTGGTTGGCCTTCAAACCATAAGACATAGTCCTTCCTACTCTTCCCTCCCCTTTCCACAGGAAGGGGAGCCTCACCCTGTGGTCACCACCACTACAGGCCCATGGGGAGTATTGCCAGGCTCTTGCTGATGTTCACTTAAGGCCCCAAAGCTCTTCAGTCAGCTCTGGTGAATGCTGCCAGGCCTAAGACTCACCCTTCGGGGCAGTGGGCTCCCTTTTGGCCCAGGGAAAGTCCAGAAATGTCATCCAAGAACCAAGGCCTAAAACTGGGGACTTCAATAATCTGTTTGGTGCTCTACTCCAGTGTGGCCGACCTGGTGCCTGAAGCCAGGACATCTCAGAGTCTCATCTAAGGCCCATGGCATACTACATGGGTATTGTTCCTGGTTATTCAGGGCCCAAGGGCCCTTTAGTCAGCAGGTGATGGATCCTGCCAAGACTAGGTCTTCCCTTTCAAGACAGCAGGTTTTCTTCTGGCCCAGAGCGTGTCTAGAAATGTCATTTGCGTGCTAAGACCTGGAATAGAGGCCTTACAACTTAGAACACTGCCCTATCCTACTGTGGCTGAGTTAGTATCCAAGATGAAAGACAGAAATCCTCTTACACTTCCCTCTCCTTTCCTGAAGTGGAAGGAAGTGGTCTATTATGGAGTCATAAGCTGTTTTGTCTGGGGTTGCAAGAGGGGTGGTTCAAGCACTTCCTTGGCTGCCCTGGCTGGTGTTTTAGTAGGTCATGTGCTCCCCAAGTCCACTGGCTCAGTACGTAGCTCAGCACTAGAACTTGCAGTCTTTGTGACCCAGACTGCCTTGCAAGTTTTATTTAGGAAACCAGAACACTTCAGCTTGCAGTGGTGAGGCTTGCTGGAATGCAACTTCTGGCCACTAGGATGGGGAGTTCTCCTTTGGCTAGGTCTTCTCTGAATGCTCCCTATGGGAGCAGGCATTAGCTGACTTCAGCCCAGTTTTACTTTCTGCTGTGACAGGGCAACACTGAGTTAAATTCAACATCTCAAAAGCACTGCGCTCTCCCTTTCCCAAACACATAGATTTCTAAGCAGCTGTGTGAGGGGTTGCAATGGCAATTCAAGGCTGTTTTTCCTCTTCAGTGCCTCTTTTAGCAATATGAAGTTAAAACCAGATACTGTGAGTGCTCACCTGATTTTTGGTTCTTGTGAAGGTGCTTTTTAGTTTTAGGCAGTTGTTGAATTTGGTGTTCCTATGTGGGGTACTGTCAGTGGGGCCTTCTGTTCCACCATCTTGCTCTACCCCTTTCATTCTATCCAGTGTTATTTCCTATCCTCTTGCCTTTCTTAAATATATCCAAAATTTCTCACTTTGCTA